>NC_133388.1:98153878-98457378 GCF_047511655.1 Castor canadensis | reverse complement strand
CTCAATACCTAACATCCCATCCTTCTGAGATAGAAACAGATTTTTAAATGAAAGAAATAGCTTAGCTCAACTGTGTCATATATGCAACAAAATTGGAGGAAAATATTGAGTGGATAAGAATAAATGGCATTCTGCTATGAGGTACCCAATAACACTGAAAAGAAAATAATTTTATGAAAACATTCATATAAATAGCTATATACTTTTAAATACCTATATATAGGCTAAAATAATTGAAATGTTATTTTACATGTGATGTGTATCATATTACAAACTTGATTCTTATTTATTTTGTCAGTCTTTCACCTTTTGGCAAAAGTTCACCTTTATTTGGAAGGATGAAGTCACATGATACCAAATGCCCTAACACAATGTGGCCATGAGACAGATGATGTAGAGTTTTAAAAACAGACTTCATTTAGGAAAGGCTGTAGGAGGGAGAATGTAGTGGAAATACTATGCAAGCATGTATGTAATGGAAAAGGGAAAACTATTGAAACTATACCAGGAAAGAAGGGAAGAGAATGATAAGGGGGTGGATTCAGCTATGATATATTGTACGAACTTTTGTAAATGTCACAATGTACACCATAGTACAATAGTATGATCATAAAAAAATCACTTTCATGCTCAAAAAAATTCTTATCAAGAATAAAACTGACAATAAATAAATGCAAGTTTCAATCAATACATATATTTAACATTATGACTTGTTCAATAAAAAGATTTTTGGAGCCCTATAGAAAATAATAACTTTTTATTAGCATGTGATTGTAACTTGACAATTATTATAATCATTCAATAAAGATTACTGTTTAAAACAGAAAATGTTGTAGTATAATTGCTGATAACAAAATTGAGAGAAAGAAATCAATGCTGTGTGAGTGATAAAGCTTAAAATGAACATGGTTATGGCCAAAGAAGGAAAATTGAGATCTCTAAATTGAATTATAACAACTAATACCTAATGTGCACCTCCTAAACACATATAGGGCTATGGTTTGGATAAGTGGCCCCTAGACCATGATGTTATTAAGAAGTATGGGATCTTTAACATGTGGGGCCTTGTTGGAGATATTCTGTCATTGAGGTTATGCTTGTAAAGGAGATTTTAGGACTCCGGCCACCTCCTCTTCTTCTCTTTTTCTTCTGGCCACAAACAGAGGGCTTCCTCTGCTACACAGTTGCCATGATATTCTGCTTCAGCACTAGCCTTGAAGCAAGAGGCCTATCTACCATAGACTGAAACCCCAAACTGTCAGCCAAAATAAACCTTTCTCCTTAAAAAGTTGGTTACCACAGGGAGCTTTTACAGTAACAGAAAGCTGACTAACCCATATAGGAACTCAATAAGTTATCACAATAGCCATGAGATAAGTGATATTTTGTTTCTGTTGCATACATGAAGAAAATGAGGCACCTCACATGGTTCTGTCCATCCTTCTCCCCAAGAGCCTCAGATTTCTATGACATCTTATGATATTTCTCTCTTAGGAAAGCCCTGGATCTTTTGTTAGTTATGTAGGTGACTGCTAGAAGCAAGATTTTCTAAAATACTAAGTGATCCCATAAAGTAATGGTGTTTCAGGTGATGCAAGCTCTGTTAGTCCTACTGAAAACTTTAGTGAGTCATGGACAAGCCTCTGAGCTTTTTAAGTAGCTTGTCACTGAAGTATATCTAGTGGCTTGACTGATACACTGGCAGAAATGAATAAGGACCTAAAAAAAAACCTATGAAGTGTTAAAAATAGTGTATCTTTTGTAATAAATATGGTTACTTTGGATAAGAAAATAGTGTAATTTTGGAATGCTTTTCATATCAGGGTTAAGTTTGCTCCTACTTCACTCTACTGGTTTTCATAAGCTAAATTCAAAATTTGCAGTCAAGTGACAGTGATAAGGATCCATATGGACTGTGAAACAATGAATGAAAGAAAGATTAAACCACCAATTTAGAGTCCTAAGATCATTCTACTGTCATTGAAGATGTTCAAGATAAGTTACAATGTTCTGAATTTTTTTAGTACACTCAACAGAATACTTGTTTTGCTATATACCAGTTTTGGCATCTTCATGCATAAAATCATACACAAATACAGACTACTAAGGTTTGAGATGCTGAGAGAGAGGTTGGTATGTGCGAATTTGGAAGCAAGAAATACAAGGCATTGTTCTTTCAGAAAGTGCAAATCTCCCATACAAATGAGAAAAATCTAGAATACAAATGATTGTCAGTTAGAGTCAATACAATGTGTGTATATTATTATAAAATAAGAAAGCTGAAGCATGCAGATAAAGAATCCCATCATTTATGTCTAATGCAACTATGACCAAGAGATCAAATTATGTCTTTGCAATCTTATAGCTTGTAACTATGGTTAAAATTCATATTAAGACAAATGTTGAGGCTAATCATAGCTCAGAGATAGATTATTCTAATGATTTTTTTAGAAGAGTTATCTTGCTTTCATAATTTCAGTGCTTCTGGAGTTGTCATTGTGGAGATATAATTTGCTGCTATGACCACTGAAACCTTTGCCGCAACACTTACTGAGGAAACAGCACAGGAGTCCATGGGATTCAATCAAATAGGACACAGCTATGAAGAACACTCAAGAACTATGCAGAGGACAAGAAATATGTTAAATGAAGAAGTCATGGAGTCTTCAACACACATATCTTTAGAGGTGGCAAAATTATAAATATATCAGTAATAGTTTGATAATTTCTATAGTATTTTTCAATCTCATTTAAGTAGCTCATATTTGACCACTTTTCCTGACATTTTGAATTCCAATGCTAACACCATTATTTCACTTTTCCCAAACAATGAATTCAAAGGGAAAGAATACTTGAGGTTTCACTCATATATCATGAAATGTGTATTTGATATTTTTCTTGCTAAATTGAAGTGTATGGATACCTAAAATGGATAAATAAGGCCTGAATTCTATTGATATGATGAAAGACAACATGTATAAACTAATTTTATTTCCATGTGTTTCTTTATTTCATAATCAGATTATTTTATCTGCTGCTATTTTACCTTCTTCTTAATCACATTATTCTCCTTTTTATTTTTCTTTTATTTTACTTAGCCTTGCTTCTTCTTGCTTTGTTCCCTTTCTATGTCCCTTCTTTTTGTTTATTCATTTATTGTTGCTAGTTCCATCTTAATCAGTTTTTAACTTCATAGTCTAATTTACATTATTTTTGTCATTTCATTTTCTTTGGTTGTTAATTGTGTAGCAGTTGGTTTTAACTGAAATTCTATCTTCAGTTTGTTATGGTGTCATTGCTTTTATGGGTTGGTTTTACCCTCTCTGAGTGTTTCAGGGGATTGGGTCCTTAAAAGAGAACTTTTCACTAAGAATACTTACTAAATGAAAAAGGAGATATCTACTCCCAGTGGATGCAAAAATTGCAACATAGAAACACTAGATATGTGAATAAGCAAGGAAACATGACTTCTCCAAAAGCTCACTGCTCTTCAATTAACTAAACTTAAAAATACTGAAATGGTTGAAATGCTGAAGAATTATGGCCTCAATGAAAGTTCAAATAAGCAAACAAAGTAAAGAGATCAACTCAAACTCTGGATGAGAAATGCAATGACTTGTATAAGAAATTCAGCAAAAAGAAATTCTGAAAAAATGTAAATCTAGCTCAGTAAGTTAAACTCAATAAATAAAAAGCACAGTAGAAACCATCATCAATAGACTGGACTAGGAAAAAAAAATCAAAGACTGAAAAGAAGGTAAAGGAAATGTTACATATAGACAGCAATAAAAAAAAATCTTGACCACAGCTAAGACCTCTGTGATGTCTAAACCAGTGAATCTATCATTTCCAACAGGAAACTGAGATTCAGACTAAAGGCATCGATAGCTTATTCAATGTAATTATAGCATAAAACATTCCATGTCTGGGGAAAGAAATGGACATCCAAGTACATGAGGCATTTAGAATCTTAAATACATCTGATCTAAAAAGAACCTCTCAATGTCACATTGTGCTAAACTGCCCAGAATACAGAACAAAGAATGATTACTGAAAGAGTCATGACAGAAGTACCTAGTTACTCTATCTGAATAACAGCAGGCATCTCAGCAAAAACTAAAGGACAGGAAAGCATATATTGATGTATTTCAATCCCTGAAACAAAGTAAGTTTAAACAAGACCCAAATATCCAGCAAAGATATCCTTTAAAATCAAAGGAAGAATAAAGACTTTCCATGATGAGCATAAACTAAAGCAATTCATGACCATTAAGCCAGCACTGTAGAAGATTCTTAAAGAAATTCTATGCACAGGAAATAAAGAAAAATATAAACAAGCATGAGAAACTCACTAGGAAAACAAATAACAAATGAGAATTAGAAAAGAATCAAGCATTATCAACCCAGGAAACCAAAAAACTCTAAGATGAAGAAAGAGATGTTAGTACATATCCCTTTTATAGCACTAAATGTAAATGGCACAGACTGGATCAATGTTTGCTGTGTTCAAAAAACTCAACTCACTTTTAAAGACACATATTGACTCAAAGCAAAAAGATGCAAAATTATGTTCCAAGCAAATAGAGTCCAAAACAAAGCAGGAGCAACTTTGATCACAATCAAAAATCACAATACAAGGAAAATTAATAAGAAATTATAAAGAAGGTCACTATATATATTAATAAGGGGGGAACTATCAAGATGATGCGACAATTGTAAATAGAATGCACCAAACATCAGTTTGGGCAACTTCATAGAATATTTGCTGTAGGACATAAAGGAGCAGATAGGTCCATTTACAATAACAGTAGGGAATTTCAGTGACTATTCTCAACAGTAGATAATCCAGAACCCCCCAAAAGAAATCAATAAAGAGGATACAACATTAAACTTCACCATAGATAAAATGGACTTACCATACATTTACAAGATATTCCATCTAACAGTCTAGAAAAACATTCTACACTGAGCAGCCCATGGAATTTTCTCCAAAATAAATTGTATTTTAGACCAGAAAGCAAGTCTTAAAAAATAGAAAAATAGAAATAATTTCTTCTATCTGTTCACAATGAATTAAAATTAGAAATGAATAGCAAGAGAAACTACAAAAAATATAAAACAAAGGAAGACTAAACAACACTCTTTCAAGTGATCAATAGGTCATTGAAGAATTAGGGAAGAAATTTAAGACTCCTAAAATCAAGTGAAAAGGAAAACACATCTGACCAGAGGCTGTGAGAAAGAGCAAAGGCAGGTATAAGTGGGAAACTTATAGCTGTGAATGCTAATATTGAAAAATCAAAGTGATTCCAAATAAACAACCCAATGACACACCTTAAGATTTTAGAAAAACCAGAACAAACTAAATTTCAAATTATTAGATGAAAAGAAATACTAAAGATCAGGATGGAAAGTAATGAATTTGAGAATAAAAAGCACAATAAAAAGGATCTGTGAAATGAAGAGTTAGTTCTTGGAAACAAGATTGGTAAACCTTTAGTCAAACTGACCAAGAGAAAGACAGAAGAACCAAATTAACACATTTTAAAGAGAAAAAGCAGATTTTACAACAGATACCATTGAAATCCAGAGAAACATTGGAGAACATTTTGAAAACTTACATTTCAATAACTTGGAAAATCTAGATGAAATGAATAGATTACTAGACACCAATAACCTGCCAAAATTGAAGCAAGAAGATAAAAATAATATAAACATGTCTATAACAAGCAAGCTGACAGAAACATTAACAAAGATATCACACAAAAAGAAAAGCCAAAGACCAAGTGAATTCACTGCTGGATTCCGCCAGACCTTAAAAGAAGAACAGATACCAAACTTGCTCAAACTATTCCATAAAATATGAAGGGTAAAAGTGCTTTCAAACTCCTTATATGAAGCCAGTATTGCCTTGACCTCCAAACTGGATGAGAACAATACAAAATAATACAAATAAAAACCCTATAAATCAAATTCCTTGTTAAACATAAAAATCCTCAATAAAATACTTGCAAATGGATCTCAACAACAGATTAACACATACACCTGGTTTCATTCTAGAAAAGCAATTATGTTTCAACAAACACAAACCACAAAACCTTATACTGTATACAAATAAAACACAGGACAAAACTTACATGATCTTCTCAATAGATGTAGAAAACATCTTTGACAAAATTATACATCTATTTATGATGAAAGCATAGAAAAAAGCTAGAAAAAAAAGGGACATGATGCAACATAACACAGGCCAACATAGTGAATAGCCAGCATTGTACTGAGTGGTGAAAAACTGAGAGAACTTCCTCTAACTTCAGGAATGAAGGTGCCCACTGTCTTCACTATAATTCAAAAGAGTCCTTGAATCCTTAGAGTAATAGGGCAAGAGAAAGAAATGCAAAGGATACTAATATGAACGGAAGAAATTAAATTATCTCTATTTGTAGGCTACATGATTCTATACTTAAAAGACCCTAAAAACTCTACCAGAAAGGTCATATATAATAAGTATAGCAAGTAGAAGGATCCAAAATCACTGGCTTTTCTATATACCAATATCTAACATGCTGAGTAACAAATCAGAAAAAAAAATCACATTCAAATTGTCTGAAAAAATACCTCAGAATGAACCTCACTGAGGAGTTGAAAGACCTCAATAATAAGAATGACAATTAAACACTGAAGAAAGAAATTAAAGAAGACACTAAAAGGTGGAAAGACCTTCCATGTTCATGGATCAGAAGAATAACATTGTAAAAATGGCTGCATTGCCAAAGTACTAAAAGTAATCTAAAGATTTAGTGCAAAAATCCACTGACAATAATCACAAAAGTAGAAAAAGAATCCTAAAATTCATTTGGGAGCACAAAAGAACCTGAAGAGCCAATGCAATCCTGAGCAAGAAGAGCAATATTACAAGTGTAAAAATGCCTGATTTCAAATTACACAATGGAGCCATTTAAACAACACCAGTATAGTATTGGCACAGAACCAGACCTCTGAAATAGAAAAGAAGACCCAGAAATAAGCCCACACTGCAGTAGCCATTTGATTCTTGACAAAGCTATCAAAGACTGCCTCTCTAAAAAATCATGCTGGAAAAATTGAATATCCACATATAGAACACTGCAACTAGGTTCCTATCTCTCACTCCATTCCAAAATCAAGTCAAAATGGATCAGACTTTTTCATGTAAGACCTGAGAGTTTGAAATTACTAGAGAAAAATATAGAGGAAACACTTCAGGATGTGGACATAAGCAATTACTTTCTGAATAGGACTCTAATAACTCAGGAAGACAATAGCAGGAATTGACAAATGGGATTGCATCAAACTCAAAAGCTTTTGCACAGCAAAGGAAACAATGAACATACAACCTGAACACTGGGAGAAAATTTTTGTTAGCTATTCTTCAGATAAAGGATTAATATCCAGAATATACAAAGACCTAAAAATGTAAACACCAAAATAATAAATATTTTAATTAAAATGATCAAATAAATTGAATAGCTCTCAAAAGTAGAACAAACAGCAAATATATACATGAAGAAATGTTCAACATCCTTATCCATGAATGGAATGAGAATGGAAACATCACCAAGATTACATTTCAACTCAAAATGGCTATCATCAAGATATACCTTAAAAGCAACTGAGGCCAATAGGAAAAGGGGACCAGGAACTAGAGAAAATGTTAGATCAAAAAGAATTAATCTAGAAGGCAACACACACGTACAGAAAATTAATGTGAGTCAACTCCCTGTATAGCTATCCTTATCTCAACCAGGAACACTTGTTCCTTCCTATTATTGCCTATACTCTCTCTTCAACAAAATTAGAGATAAGGGTAAAATAGTTCATGCTGGGTATTGAGGGGGTGGGGGGGAGAGGGAGGGGGTGGAGTGGGTGGTAAGGGAAGGGGTGGGGGCAGGGGGGAGAAATGACCCAAGCCTTGTATGCACATACGAATAATAAAACAAAAACAAACAAAACAAAACAAAAGATAACAAATAACAAATGCCCAAATGCAGGCACGGATGCAAGTAGAAAGGAATTCTCATACGCTGTGGATGGGAATGTAAATTAGTGCAGCCACTATGGCAATTAATATGGAGGCTCCTCAAAACACTAAAAATAGATCTGCCATATGATCCTGCTATACCATTCTGAAGTAATGTAAGTCAACATACAATAGAGACACTTGCACAACAATGTTTATAGCAGCACTATTCACAATAGCCAAATTATTGAATCAGATTAGGTGACCAACAGATTTTATTATATATGTATACGTATTTGAAAGAGTTTTAGCCATAAAGAAGAAAGAAATGTGTTTGCACAAAAATGTGTGGAAATGGAAACCGTCGTGTTAAGTGGAATATGGAAGGCTCAGAAAAATATCATGTTTTCTTTTATTTTGGGAAGCTAGGTTTAAAAAACAAACATGAAAGTAGAAAGAGGACTATTTGGGAAGGGGGGCTATTTGAGAAGAGGAACAGGATCAGTGGGAGGGGGAAGGAAGTGATACTGAAAACTTGGTCCCAGAACTAAATGCCAATTCACAAATAATAAGAGCAGGGTTTTGGGGGAAAGGATTTAAGGATTCATCTTTTAATATGTCAGGCAATTAAGGCCTGCAGTGGAGTATATCCTGAAGAACTGCATTTCCTTTCCCAAAAGGAAGGATGAGTTTTTAAGGGACAGTACAGGAGATTTGGGTTTTGGAGTCCACTTATCTCCTGGTTTAATGGGACTAGTCTCTGAAACTCTTGAAGTGGTAGGTCTTGCAGACAAAGATTTCCTCCTTCCTATGTCCCAAAGACAAAGAATCATGATGTCCCAGCAGGTGTCAGAAGAATGTCAATCTTGAATTCCTCAGCAAGGAAGAGTAAGAGGTGGGGAAGGAAAAGAACAAAGAAAGGAACTGAACTTTGTCATTTGAGCAAAACAGACTGATTAGTGAAATGATTTAGTAAATAGGACAAAACTATAGCTGTGAGTCTATTTAAATGTCTGTTTCTGTTATAGGGGACAAGAGAGGGTAAAGGGGGGATTGGATAGGATCATAGTACATTATATACATGTTTAAAAATGTCATAATGAAGCCCTTTATTTTGTATAATTAATGTATACTAGCAAAAATTGAAATAACAAAAGAATGCATTATGACTCTTAAATAAACATTATATTATTATAAGTCACATCTGCAGTTGCTGTTCTAAGCCATGCCATGGAGCCATATTAGGAGCTGTCTAATGCAAAAAAAATGCAAAACAGTATTTGCATTTCCAAACAACTTGCATTCTGTCACCGCAAACCTAGCTCAGGAAAAGACAGACATTGTCAATGACTGCTGTTAATCATTTCTTGAACATGAAATTATCCTATGTAAGAGTCATGCCAGATGGATCAAAATTAATTTCTTGGGTAAATCTCCTTTTTTGACCTAAACATTCATGTGGTTTGAGTCTTTAGTCTACATTTATAGAACACTTGCAACCATGAATGAAGGTGCCAGGCTGACAGAGTAGCACCTGATTACCAGCTGACCATCTGTTAGAAGAGAAAGACAAATGAAAATTGGGGGTAAATATTTTGGAACAAAAAATTAATAGAATGATAAGAGTCTTGCAATATTTTTCCACAAAATTAGTTAAACTCAGAAATTATCTTTTGCTGTGTTTCACATGCACTTTCAGGTTCCCTATATTCCTCATCAGTAATGTTACAGAGTCATGTAAGGCATGCCATTTGTCTTAGATTTCAACAGACAGTACAAGAGAAAGATAAAAGAAAAGTTTCCCCCAGTATGCTACTAGACTGTCATAACCAATGCCCCTTGGTATGCATCCTTAATCCATTCAACTCTCCACATAAATGGATCTCACTTCCTTTCCATAGACACTAAAGACTGTCAGAAGCGATGACTTAACTTAGTAGATACAAGATACCATCAGCCAGTTAACAATTCATTTCTCAAAGTATTAGTATTATCTGTCCAATTTTCTGAGTCATATGTTATAAACATAGGAGCCAGGTTCTTGGGTCAAGAAATGACAGCAATGAGACTGGACCCAGAAGAATACAGGCAAGGCTTCATTTGGATGTCTGCTTAAGCTAGACAGAATATACAGCTCTGAATAAGAGCAAGTCAGGCAAAAGGCTCTCCAAAAATGATGAGGTAACAAATACAGGAAAGGTTCCCACCAAAAGTTTTCATCCAGGTCCCTAATGCAAATACAGACTTCAGCATTCAGAGAGTGTCTACTCCTAGCTGGTCAGGTCCTCCTTGAAAAAAAACAAGATTTAGACCAGGTATGGTGATACATGCCTGCAATCCCAGTCCTCAAGAGAATGGCAAGTTTGAGTTCAGCCAGTGGTACATAGTGAGACCTTGTCTTAAATATAAAAATGAAAAAGGGTGGGAGGGGGTTAAATATCAATGTCTCCACTCAGATGTAGACAGCTCAGTAGAGCAGGGTTTTAGGATATTGACCACTTAAAATGCATTTACCTTATGTATAAAAAACAACATGACTGGGTAAGGTTTTTACTTTGTAGGCACAATTTGAAGGTAGAAATGTGGCCATAACCCTTGCATGCTTTCTCCAATCTTGCATGCTCTTCCTCCACACTGACATAGCAAATGGGTAAAAAACATTCATCATTATCTCCAGTATACATTAACTGAGTATCTTTCCAGTACTTCTACTTACACTGGTTTCATCAGGTAAAAGGCCTTTCATTCTTCTGTCTAGATCTTACTCATCATTTAAGACCCACCTAATATCCTCCCACTCTTTCATTTTTTCCCAATGAATTTTTGTCTGAAAAAGCCAATCTCTCTGCTGGTGACAGTGCCCTTGAGCCATGAGGGCCTGTGTCTAAAGGGTAGGGTGGGGAGTGTACTCATGTGGAACCTGAAGAGGTCCTAGTGAAGCTGAGGCTGGGTTCTCCAGCATGCACTGAGAGCTGAGGGAGAACAGTCCACAGGGGACATGAGGAGAAGGAGAGTTGTCACTGGGCTTCAGGAAACAGCCAAAGATTGAGGGTGGAGAGGAGGAACACAAGGCCTCTATTTAGCACTAGATGTGATTGTCAAGAACACTAGACAAATGTTTAGTCAAGGACTTTATAGGTCTCTTATGCAAATGTATCATGCAGTATCAGTCTTTCTGTGTCTGATTTACTTTCTTAGCCACATGTCAAGTTTCACACCTGTTGTCACAAACTTCAGGAGTCCCTTTTTGAAGACTGTACAAGATTTTATTGCATTATACACCATTTTTAATTTACCCATTTATCATTTGGAGAACATTTCAGTTGCTTCCACTTTTTGTCTCTTGTGAAATTGCTGGATCATGTGGCTCTTCAATTTTTAATTTTTTGAGGCCCCTCAATTCTGTTTCCTATAATGTCTGAATCCATTTATATTATTAGGATTCCAGGGTTCTTATTCCTCCACATCCTTGTCAACACTTAGTATGTTTTGTTTTTATGACAATGAAAGTCCTCTCACATGTAAAATAACATCTCTCTGGTTAGGATTTACATTTCTCTGGTGATTATTGGTGTTGGAGATCTTCCCATAAATATTTGTGTACTCTTTTTGAAGAAAGGACTTTTCAAGTCTTCTGCTCATTTTTTAACTTCATGGTTGCTGTTGAGTTTTAGTAGTTTATAAAATTTTCTGGATATTAACCTCTAATAGATATTTGATTTGCAAATCCATCCTTGAGTTTTTTAAGAATCTTGCTCACCCTTATGGCTATGTCCTTTGCACCAGAGAAGCAGTTGATATAGTAATGGTTACCTAGTTATTTTATGGATTGTGTGTCTGGTGTCATATCCAGGAAATCACTGCCAATGTGTGATACAAAATGTCATCTACAATTTCCCCTATGTTCCCTTGGTATTCTGTACTTTTATGCATTATGTTCAAGACTTAAATAAATTTTGAATTAATTTTAAATTTATAACAAATAAGACAAAGGCTCAGTTTCTTTCCTTTTTATGTGAACACCCATTTTTCCTAATGCTATTGAGGATAATACTTTTACCCATGTGTAATCTTAGCACCCTTATCTACATTCATTTGACCACATAAGCAAAAGCATGTTTCTGGAATCTCTGTATTCTGTCCTACTGGGCTGTTTTTTTTAATGCTAGCCCCACAGTTTTGGTTATTGTAGCATGCTCACAAATCAGAGATTGTAGTTGCTTTGTATTTCTTTCTTTTTTGGGGTGGTACTGGGGTTTGAACTCAGGGCTTTGGGCTTACTAAGCAGGATCTCTACCACTTGAGCCACTCCTCAGCCCTTTGTATTACTTTATCAAGTTGATTTTGGTTATTTGGTGGTCCTTGGATAGTCAAAGTGAATTTTAGGATATCTCATTCCATTTGTTGCAGAAACTGCCACTCAGATCTGGACAGGGATTTCAATAACTATTTAGGTCATTTTTACAGTACAAGCATCAAAAAAATATTGCCTTCTAGTACATGAAAATGGAAAGTCATTTCATTTATATTCCTTTAACTTTTTCATAAATATTTCATCATTTTCAGTGTATGAGTGTTGTTTCTTTAATTTTTTTTCTACTTATTTGATTCTCTTGGATAGTATCATAAATGGGTCTGTTTCCTTAATTTCCTTTGCTGGTTGTTAATCTTCAGACATTTAGGAGATTTTTGAAGGCTGATTTTGTATCCTGCAATGTAGCAGAATTCATTCTTTAGTTCTGACAACTTGATTTTTTGCAGGAGTTTGTAAAGCTTCAGTTTTTTTCTACTCACCACATAGGAGATCATATCATCTGACAAAAGTGGTTTGATTCCTGTCTCCTTTCCAATTTGGACATCTTTCATTTTTCTTTACCATTTGCCTTGGCTAGGACTTCAAGGCTCATGCTGAACAGAAATACTGGGAATAGGAATTTTTTCCTAGTTTCTAAACTGATAAGAAAAACTTTCGGTTTTCACCTTGAAATATGATGCTTTCTTTAATCTTTTCATTCATGACATTTATTTACATTGAAGTAATTTAGTCTCTTCCCAGTTTGCTAGGTGTTTTTTAATCATGACAAAGTGTTAAACTTTGTCCAGCACCTCTTCCATGTCAATGAGACACTCAAATGCTTTCTGTCCTTTATTCTGTGAGTGGGATATATTGTATTAATTGGTTTTCATATGCTGCACTATCCCTTCATTCCAGGAATAAATCATATTTGGTCTTGATGTATTCTACTTTTAATGTGCAGTTGAATTTTGTTTGCTAGTATTTTCTGGAGGATTGTTTACTTTTTAGCAGCATTGGGGATTGAATTCAGAGCCTCCTGCTTTCCAGGCAGGCACTCTTACTATTTGAGCCACTCTTCCAGCCTCTCTTGATGATTTTTGCATCAAATTTATTGGAGATATTGGTCTCTTTTTTCCTTACTAGTAGTACCTTTCCTTATATTTTTGATGTCAAAGTAGAGTGTTCTCAAAGAATGAGTTACAAAGAATTCCCTCATATTCAATATTTGGGAACAATTTGAGAAGAATTGATGTTAGTTCTTCTTTAATAATTGGTAGAATTCTTGAGTCAAGTCAATTATTCCTGGAATTTCTATTAGTGGGAAAATTTTAATTTCTGAGAAAAACTAGCAATTCAAATAATTCTCCTAGATTATTAAAAAAATTAACATATTTAGATTATAAACATTAATATGTAAATTGCTTAAAATTTTATTTTGCAAAAACTATTGTGTCATATCTTATTCATTTATGTTTTTAAATTTTACTCATTTCTTTTTTGTACATTAGTTTAACTGATCACTTTCCAATTTTGTGGATCTTTTAAAAACAATCCCCCTTTTTCTTATTTTGGATTATATTTATATTCTCTATTTCATTTGTCCTTTCTAATTTTTACTATGACCTTTCTCCAACTGACAGAGGGTTTAGTTTTTCTGCTGCCTTCTTCATTCTTTTAGGTATAAAGTTGGGTTGTTGATTTGAGATATATTTTTTCTTTTTTAGTAGATATTTCTAACTGGAAATTTTCCTCTGAGTACTGCTTTTTCTGCACCCCATACCTTTTCATATGCTGTGAAAAGGTATGTGTTAGTATTTTCATTCTTCTCAAGATAACTTCCACTTCCCCTTGTGATATGAGCCATTCATGGTAAAATAGTGTGTTCATGTCCCCACATTTATGACTTTTCTCTTCTTCCCATGTATTCTTAGCTTTGGTGAAAGTAATTGCATAGGATAGTTGGGTGATTTCAACCTCCTTACATTTGCTAGGGCTTTTCTGATGACCTAATATGTGATACACCTTGAGAATGATTTGTGCATTCATTAGAAGAATGTGTATTCTGCGACTGTTTTTTAAAATGTTCTGTATATACCTATAAGTTCCAATTGGTCTATAATGATCCTAAAGTCCCCTGTTTGCTTATTGATTGTCTTCTGGTTTTCTACCCATTCATAAAAGTGATACATTATAACCTCTTATTGTTCTTTTATGTTTTTCTCTTCAATTCATCCAATGTTTATTTTAAGCATTGAGTTTACCAATGCTAGATGCATATGTGTTTATAACTGTTATATCTTCTTGATGGACTGGCCCTTATTATCAGTAGATAATATCCTTCTTGATCTCTTTTTATTTTGGTGGGACTGGGGTTTGAACTCAGAGATTCACACTTGCAAAGCAGGTGCTCTGTAGTTCGAGCCACACATCCAGTCCCATGTAGAACTCTGGAACATTTTGTGCATAACATCTATTTTGTCCAAGTATGGATACCTTTACTCTATTTTGTTCACATTTATATGGAATATCCTCTTCCATTCATTCACCTTTGGCCTGTGTTTATATTTAAGTACTAATTAGGTTGTTAACATCATGTAGTTTGACTTTACTTTTTAATCTATCTATCCACTCTATTTTTTAATTGGAGAATTTAATCTACCTAGAATATTGATAGGGAAAGACTGACAAGGAAGGACTAACCATTGCCATTTAAAAATTGATATGAGTTCTAGGTATTTCCCTTTTCTAATTTCTTGCTCTCTCTCTTTGTGTTTCATTGAATTTTTGCAGTGATAAGCTTTGGTTTTCTTCTCTTTTTCTTTATATGCCTTCTACAGTTATTTTCTTTGTAGTTACCAATGGAATTACATAAAACATCTTATAGATATAAAAACATTTTTATATTGATAACAATATTAATCACATATAAAATTTCTACCTTTCTACATATCCACATCCCACTTCTTGCTATTAATATTACAAATTATATCTTTTCATATTTCCTGTTCTTACATTAGTTTTACAGTTATAATTAATTTTTATTATTGTTAGCACAACTTTTCTTCACTAACAGAAGGGGAATAAAAGGAAACAAATGTGGTGCAAATCAGCAAGACCTTGTTTCTGAGACCATTCCAATATTCTTAAACTTAAAATACTCAGCATGCCAAAGAGCCACACTTGGGATGTTAAGTTTGGAGTCCCACATTACCAAAATGTATTGCATCAGTCTCACGCCCTCGTGCTGCTTAATGCCTAGGAATTGGCTTAAAGCATGGAGCTGTTAGCCTATCATGCCTAGGGGTCCAAGGATTGCAAGGCTGAAATGTAACTAAGTTTTTTTCTGAAAATTTGTTTTTCTTGAAAGAATGAAGAATTTACTGGCATTATATTTTACTCCCTTTTCTGATAATCATCAATAGATCATCGTATTAAAATTTACAACATATCGATCTAAGATAGTTGAAAGAAACAATCTATAAACTCGTAATTGACAAACTGAGGTGCTAAGAGAGAATGTGGTCAAATTAAATGAAAAAATCTTGTTTATCTACTTCTCATTCATGAGCAGCATTTTTACTGATTAATATTTGTAGGGAAACTTGCATCCTAAATTCATCACAAAGGAAGCATTTAAGATTATAAAACATATAACTGGAAGATACAACACATGATATGCAAGAGTACACATATAATAATGCTATTATAATATTTATATATATCTTTATAAATATACACAATATATTATAATTATATTATAATCATATGATTAGTAATGTAACTAATACAATATTTCTAATCTTTACAGAGACTTAGAGTGAGAAATTGTCAAAGGGGTACTTTTCAAGAAAAGGTAAAAGCAGAAACTCATAAAAATAATTTATTCATTCTTTACTACTGCATCTACCATGCAGATATAATCTATTCAAGAGAAAAGTAAAAGCAGTACAACTGCATGAGAAATAAAAGGATTTTAAGACAAAAATGAAAATGGACAGAAGTTGTTTTCCCTAAGTGGAGGACATAATTAAAGTTTTTATCAGCCAGGACAGAATTTGTATATCTCTGGTATCTGCAATTTGTTTTACAAAAAAATTGCTCAAAGCTATGAGTACTGTTAGAATCTGATAAACCTAAAGGATGGGCTGTGAACAAACCATTGTCCATTGAAGGATAATATTTCCTTCTATATAACTAATTAAAATTATACAGGGAGAATTTACATAGAACACACTCCTTTGTCTAAATTATTTATCATATGACTTAGATGATGTTTCAAGTGATAATGTAGTAAGATCATGTGTATTTTGTTAATTATTTTTTCATTTTCTGACAATATGAAGTGTTTTTATAGAGGTGGTAATATGTATGTTCTTATATGTAATTATATTTTTATGTAATTGTAATCATTGATGTAAATAATTTTGTAACTCTTTCTCCATTCTATGGAATAGCTATGGAAAATAATTGAGGAAAACAATCTAAAAATAGATTACTTTCTCCTTTCAACTAATACATTCATTTAGGTTGTGAATAGGCAGTTTATCATTACTTTTTTAAAAAAATATTGGACAGATTCATTAGAGGAATTATTTCATAATACATAAGTTTGTTTTAATTGGGGAAAAACACTGTACTTGAAGTTAAGAATTTGTACTTAGTTATAGCTTTGGCAACAACTGGCTTCAGGAAGGTGGGAAAACATGTTTCAGTATGGCTCAGGTTATTAAACTGAATTGATTAATTAATTAAGTGATTAATTATGTTGTTTCAAAGTTTCTTCTAGTCTTATCCTTATACTCATATTTCAAAATAGTATTATCACTTTTAAGTTTATTATTAGAAGATAAATCTACTAAAAAGTAAATTAATGACGCATGCAGATGTAAAATAAACACTGTTCAAGACTTTATTTAAACAATAAAGAGGAAATCTGTAATATGTGAAAATTAGTTAAAGGAGAAACCAAGAAGCGAGATTTATGGATCAGAAATAGTGAAAAGAATTTACAAATAAATATAAGACTGGCTTTTCTGGGCATGGGGGTTTGGTGGGGGAGGTCTTTGATTATCAATAGGTAAGAGTGATTTGCATTTTCTGCAGAGCTGGGAAAAACCTCCCAGACAATGAAAGACACAGAGCCTTCAGAGAATCAAAATGATAACCTGATAGCATGTGCTAAGAATGCAGTACTTATTTTCTCTATAAGATAACATAAACACACTTAAATTCATAACAAATCCTTCTTGTTGTGTAATAAGAGAATGTTCTTGACTGGATTTGTGTATATGTGTGCGCGTGTGTGTGTGTGTGTGTGTGTGTGTTTTATACTATGAATGTATAGTTCACCATTTAATATCAGTAGTCTCAATTTGTTTGACATTTGACTTTGCCCATTTAAACTCTACCAATAGATATTAGTTAAAAAAATCAGCCTGATGAACAAGGCATGGTGACTCATGCCTCATGCTTGTATTCTCAGCACAGGGGAGCCAGAGGACTGTGAACTTGAGGCCAGGCTGGGCTATCTGGAAAGAGAGGGTAAAAAAAAAATAATGTGGCCTATTGAAAAGACAATAAGCTTGAAATACGCGTCTCTTGTTCCTGTAACTTAACATCTGAAAGGAGATGGGATGGGATAATTTTCTGGCCTTTGAGTTTTTACTTTCTGTTCATTAATCAGTCTGAGTCTGGTCCTTCAAAAATTTATTAAAATAGTATAATTTCCCTTTCTCCTCATCTATGTATCTTACCTCAATGATTAGGATTGCTGGACTTATCATGACATGTAGTCCCCAACCCAGGAAAGTATAAGACCACAGATACTGAACCACCATTTTGAGTCTTTCTCCCATTTTCTGAGTGGGGAGCAGGAAATGTTTATTTATTTTCTCTCTCCCATTGCACTTCTCCTTACTTTATCATCTTGTACTAAAATAAATTTATTGTTAAAATTTCTATCTTGTGAACCTCCTGTTGTGAGACAACTTGAAATGCTTTTCATGTTTGTGATCTCAAGAACCTGTGATATTTGTGTGGAAACTGGAAAGCTATAGGAACACTTTCATTTCTCCTCCAGTAGCAAAGTGATTGCATAGAGATGGACAATTTTAAGAAACACAAACTAAGGTTAGAACAAAATTAGATCACATGGAATAAACAGAGAATAAAGAGAGCCATGTAATTAAGGATAAAAAAAAAATGTCTGATGCAGACACGAAGTGCTCTGGATTAGGCATGAGGGAGCCCATGGACTCAGATCAAAGAAGAAGGAAGCCTATCCCATGTAAGCATGAATTAAAATTTGACCTTTAGAATGACTTGCTTTCTGTTGTGGAAGAACACAGAGCAAAGGCTGAAGGAAGAACTGTAAGACCAAAAGCTATCAAAGGCACAAGAATCATTATGCTATCAAAAAGTTTTGTACTTGGGGAGAAGTGATCTTGAAGGGATTTAAAAATGTAAGATTTTATGTGATAAAGCTGAAAAATTGTTTGCCTGACATCACTATAGAGTGACTTGTACAGGAGCCCTCCCCCAGTGCAGCCCATATTTCCTGGGTTGAGGAAAATTTATCCTCTAAAAATTTAGGATCACTCCTCTGAGGCCTGCAAATTAAGTGAAAACAGATAAACAGGAGAAAAGACAGGTTTTACTTACATGAGTAGATGAGGGTATTCATAAATGAGAGCTCACTGAATAATCAATGGCTAAGATTTATGTATCAACACAAAGGAGGAGGGGAGAGGTTTAGAGCTTTAATGAGAAAGTCCTACTAAGATTTTTGATGTCAAGGATTTTGGAGCCTCAAGTTGGTAATTGTGTTCACCAGAAATGGGAGAGAAGGAGGAGGCAATGATTTAGTAGGACACCATAAAAGGGATCTCCTTAAAGTGGGGGCCTTCATCACAGGAGAGCAGCTGAATTTGTGTTTTCCAGTACTAAGCATCTGTCTGCCACTAGCAGCAATGTTTTCGAGAGATCCTGCTTAAGTTTAGATATGTTTTCTTTCTATGTCTCCTTATCAGAGGTAGTTAAACTGCTTTTGCTGAAAAGCACTGACTCCTTATTTTGGCCCATGAATCAACTAAAAACTGGAGAAAAGCTTGGCATCTCTTTCTCTCCATTTTGTTCCTATTGTCCTTTGTTCTGAGCCATTTTCTCCTGCAGCCACCTAGGAATCAAGAAAGGACAGTAATGAAGGACAACATCATTTTTAAAAGGGACTGAAACTACCCTTAAGGAACAAGGGGGCCTGGCCGGACAGACCACCCCTCCAAATGAGGATAATTACCTAAAATAATGACACTGTACCACGGAGCAGGAGTAATCATGTCTTGAGAACCAGATTGCTCCCCTCAAGGGATGACAGCTATAGCACATTCTCCAGAACCCTAGAAGAACAAGGACTGTGATAATGGTCAATCAAGCCCTGCTCAATCACTGAACACACCTGTGACTGGGACTATTTAACTGTGCCTGCCTTTTGTCTTCTGCCTCAAATTCTTTGTCTATTCAAAGCTAAAGCTCATGTCTGTACCCTGATGATGGCTGCAGATGGGCTGCATGCTTACTCTGCCTCTTCCCAAGATGTGTCCCAGACCTCATAATAAATATCCTTTCTCTGCCTTTCACCATGGCATTTTATTTGGCATATAGGGGCCAGTGGCTGAACCTGACATGTGGAAGCCTGGGAGTTTGGGCCTGGGGTCCAATATTCTGGATTTATACTTATCATTCTGATGTTTTCAAAGTAAAGTAATGTTTTTTGTGTCACTTTGGTGGACTGTTTATCCATTCATCACCCCTCTAGAAAATTATCAAGAAGTTTTCATAAACAGAGCTGGGTTGATTGCTGCAGAGAGAAAATTTAGTTCGAAGTTGAGGGATGACTGATCTGAAAAGAGAAAAACATGTATCAGAACAGAGATGAATCAGCAGAGGAAAACAGATCTGAACACTCGGCTCCATGTTTTATAAAGCCAGTTTCCCAGGCCTGGGAGTGTAAAGATTTTTTGGGTGGTGAGAGTGATTAGGAATCTAAACAGGAACTTTTTATGGAAAGAAAATGATCATAACTTACTGCAAACTATGTCTTTGATTCCCAAAATAAGCCAATAAAGATTTTTAACCACTGGGTTTGAAGTGTTTTGAGATGATGGAATATGGAGAGCAGTGGTAATTTGAGGTGTTAACTGCAATTTCTTTGTGTTCCATGTAGAAGAATCTATGGTAGGACAAGTGGGTATAAATGGAGATTATTAAAATTTAGGGAAGGGCAATATAAAAGGAGGCAAGTTGGGGTCCATGTGGAAGCTGGAATCATAGAGAGCATGCTTCTCTTTTCCATGTGGTTCTAAAATTTATGTTAACCTCTGGGAATGGAAGAAACTGATGATTTCCAACCAATAATCCATGAGTGGGGAGAGGCATGGGCAGTGCCGTGGCCAGGTGAGGGCATTCTGAGCTAACTCTGTGCCGGGACATGAACAACCAACACACATCTGCAATTGGATACAAGGTTCAGAGAAAGAGAGCAATGGTTAGTCTGAAACACAATATTGGCATATGTTTTCTATGAATCCCAAACGTTCCCTAATACTAGCCCACCTCAGAAAAACTTCCCTATTTGAAGTTTGAATATCTTTGCAGATTATGTAGACATAGTTTTGATGCAGGATACATAGACAGATGAGGCAAAAGGGAAATGGAAAGTAATAAATATTCAAAGGGCCAGACTCAGAAATTAGAAACAGGAAGAAAAAGCTGTAAAACTGAGGAAGTGTCAATAAATAAAGAAACAGGGAAATTATACTATTTTAATAAATATTATCAGGGACAGATATAGGCATTGGAATAAGGAAGTAAAATCTAAAGAGCCAGAGCAGCTAGGCCCCTCCCATGACATGAACAATAAACAGGCAGCCGTTTTTTGTCCGTTTTTAAAAGTTGTTGTGCTGGGGATATATTGTGACATTTATTAAAATTCTTACCGTATATCATAGTTGAATTCATCTTCTTCATCATTCTCTTTTATCCCCCCATTCTCAGTCCTGGAATAGTTTCAACAGGTTTCATTTTCCATTTATACACATGAGTGCATAATATTTCCACTACACTCACCCTCTTTCCTCTCTTCACATTCGCACCCCCCCAACACACGCACACACTGGTATCTGCCACTGCCCTCACAGACCCTGTTCTACCCTCCTGTTCTTCAGGTTTGTTAAAAAATTTTTTATTTGTTTAGGATAGCTATACATTGATTGATTGGTGACATATCCATGTACATATGTACCTGTAACAAGAATTGAATCATCCATTCTTTTGTTCTCCTTTCTACCTTAGTCCCCTTTTTACGGTGATTTAAACAGCCTTAAAAAAATCTATATTCATTCTTGCTTAGGAAGTACATCAACCATATTCATCTCAACTTCTTTGTTTTACCTCCTTCTCGCATTAGTGATTACACCTTATCATGACCTCTTTTTCTTAATATTTCTTGCACTAGTACTAATAAGGTCTTTATTCCACTTGTAAGAGATAGCATGTAAACTTTGGGTTTCTGAACTTGGCTCACTTCACTTAAGGTAATGTTCTCCAGTTCCAACCATTTACCTGCAAATGACAAAATTTCATTCTTCTTTTTGGCTGAATAAAATTTCATTTTATATCAATGCATTTTCTTAATCCATTCACTAGGAGTGGGTCATCTTGGCTATTTTCATAGCTCAGCTATTAAGAACAGGAAAAAGTAAAGGGGCCATCTGCATCTGCCTTTCTCTTCTTAGTAAGCCACAAGGCTCCTTGAATGAGTAGTGAGACAAAAAGAATGAAAAGCATATCTTCCAAAGAGAAGTCCTAAAATGCACCCATTGTTTCAGTATTTTGGATAGGCCTAGATGACATCTCCATGTTTTAGCACTCATCTTAGTCACCCAGCTCCATTGGTTAGAGTGTGATAGAGTGCAATAGATGACATGACCACACATGTATTTCCATCTGGAAAGTGTAAGACTGTAGATAAGGATAACTATTTTAGGTCTTTACCCCATTTTCGGCCTGGGGAGCACAAAATATTTCTTGCTTCTCTCTACTTTATCATGTTATAATAAATAAATTCTTGCTAAAACTTCCAAGGTGTGAGACACCTTGAAATGTTTTTCAGGTGTAGATCTCAAGTACTTGTGATTTTATGTGAAAACTGGAAAGCTGTGGGAACACTTCATCCCTCATCCCAATTTTGCTAACAAAACCATAGCAACAATCGCCCCTGCATTCTCTTTATCTTTTTAGAAGTAAACTTTATTAAAAGAAGAAAGGGGAGTGGGAAGTAGGAGGTAGGAGTTATTGTACCTATCTGCTACTTTGAGATATTAAGAAGCTATAAACTCTTTAAATAGGCAGAAAACAGAAAACTGTAGGACATGTCAGACAAATGGAAATTCTGAAGCTCATATATAGTTTCTGTGTTTTGGTAGGCCTATAAACATCTTAATGTTTTAAAATCACAAACAGCACCCATTCAGATCATGGTTTATATAATAAATGTACCCAGAATTTTTATCTACAATGATTAATGATTGCTGGACTATATGACCAACTCTATTCCCTGAGCTCAAAAAGTGTAAGAGACCAGATAAAAACCAACAGTTTGAGTCTTCACTCAGATTTTTCATATTGAAGGCTAAGGTTGTTTCTCTCTTCTTTCTTAAATCTCCATAATTTATCCTCTTATACTAAAATAAGTCCTTGCTAAAACTTCCACCTTGAAAGATTGTCTTTTTGTGAGGCCCCTTGAAGTGCCTTTCATTATAGATTGATTTAGGTGGAAACTGAGGTGAGGAACATCCTTCATGTCCACCTCTGGTAACACTGTAATCATCATGGTTATTTCCTGGAGTATAGAAGACATAGGCATTTTTTTTTTTTAGTAAGGCAGTGATACTTAATATGAAATACTAAAGCAGAAATGATGAAGAAAAATTGATAAGTCAGTTGCCATAAAAATTTAAAACTTTGGCACTTCGAAGAACACCATCATAAAAGTGAAAAGACAAGCCAAAATGCATGGAGAATATATTTCAATTAATGCATCCAAAAGGGAACTTGTATTCATTACTACACAAAGAACTCTCACAATTCAAAAAAAATTTTAAATGAACCAAACTGAAATGAAGAAAAACTTCAATAGACATTTCACCTAAGAAGATTTGAGCAAAGCCAATAACCACATGAAATGTTCTGAGCTGTTAGAGAAAGGCAAGATAGCACTGTAAGACACAACTGCACATGCACAAAAATAGCTGTAGGAGAAACTAACCAGTGTTGGTGAGAACATTGAGAACCCAGAAGCCTCACTCTTTGTTTCTGGAAGGTAGAAGTGGGGCCTTTGCCTACCTCCAAGAGTGGTTTAGACAGCCATTGTGTCTTGTACTGTGAACTTCAGAAAGTTTCTTTGAACTCGAGTTCTCTATCATATTCTGTGCTGTTCACTTTTGGCATCTTTCCAGGTTTATTTTTATGAATAAATATATCCCTCATGGTTATCCTTTTTTTTCTTTTATTATTCATATGTGCATACAAGGCTTGGGTCATTTCTCCCACATGCCCCCACCCTCTCCACCCCCTCCCTCTCCCCCCACCCCATCAACACCCAGCAGAAACTATTTTGCCCTTATTTCTAATTTTGTTGTAGAGAGAGTATAAGCAATAATAGGAAGGAACAAGGGTTTTTGCTGGTTGAGATAAGGATAGCTATACAGGGCATTGATTCACATTGATTTCCTGTGCATGGGTGTTACCTTCTAGGTTAATTCTTTTTGATCTAACCTTTTCTCTAGTTCCTGGTCCCCTTTTCCTATTGGCCTCAGTTGCTTTTAAGGTATCTGCTTTAGTTTCTCTGCATTAAGGGCAACAAATGCTAGCTAGTTTTTTAGGTGTCTTACCTATCCTCACCCCTCCCTTGTGTGCTCTGGCTTTTATCATGTGGTCGTAGTCCAATCCCATTCTTGTGTTTGCCCTTGATCTAATGTCCACATATGAGGGAGAACATACGATTTTTGGTCTTTTGGGCCATCAGCCAGTTTTTTAAATTCATTTTGCCAATATCTATTTTCTAATTGGACAGTTTGGTTTATTTATATTTTAATTATTTACTGATAAATATGAAAGTGTGTCATTTTGCTAGCCTTTTGTTTATGTGTTATAGCTGTCATACCTCATTTTTTATATTACTGATTTAATTTGTGTCTAATTGTTTTTGTCAAAGTGAAGGTTTATAATTTAATTCTCATTTTATGATGAGTAAATTCTGTAGTTATTTTCTTTGTGGCTATTGTAGGCATTACATTTAACATCCTAAAGTCATAACATTGTTTTCTACTTTTACCAGTTTAACTTACATAAAAACATAGCTCCTATAATACAATCCTCAACCATTTTTATTTATTGATATCACAGGATTAAATATTTACACATGATATGTCCAAGAACATAAATCTAATAATTATCTTTAATGAATTAGAATACTAAAGTATGTATAAAAAATCCAAGTTTAATAATAATACCAACTTTTTGACTAATAATGGTATAAATATCATATTATTTTAAATCCTCTATAGTGAACAACAGTGGAGTAATGAACAATCATAGCAGCTTTCAGCCAGCATGGACTCACCTTGACTGAGGTCTTGGTCTCCACAACACGTGAGTTGCTTCCTAACACTTCATCTCACTGTGTGCAGGTCCTCTAAGCATTTCTTTCAGGGCATGTCTAGTCCTGATGAAATACTACAGTTGCTATCCTGGAAGGACAATTTTGCCAGTCATAAGATTCTTGGTTGATAGATTTTGATTTTGTTTTACTTTTACCACTTTAAAAATATTGGCTTCATTCCTTTTGGCCTCCAAAATTTCTGAGAAAAAATCTGCTACTAATCTGATTGAGTTCCCCTTCGATATGATGAGCTGCTCCTCTCTTCTTTTCAGAACTCTGCCTTTGTCATTCAACAATTTCATTAAACTATATCTTGGTCTGGGTATCTTTGAGGTTGATATATATATAAGTCACTGAGCTTCCTGGATATTTATCTCCCTATTTTTCACTTAATTTTGGTCATTATTTATCAAATATTCTCTCAGCCCCCTCTCTGTCTATTTTGCTTGTGAATTTTACTATACAAATGTGTATTACTTGACTGTTTCCTATGGCCATTTTTACTCTTCCACTCCTGTTCAGATTTTCTCCTTTCTATCTGTCAAGACTTGGTAATTTCCTGCTCAAAGCTTCCTGTGGATCCTACTAGTGAATTTTTCATTTCAGTAATTATAGTTGTCAGCTTGAGAATTTTGTTTTGTTGTCTTCTTAGATTTTCTGCCTTGACTCACCATTACTGCTGCAGTCTACTGTGTGCTGGGATTATAGATGTGTGCCACTTCTTCATAATATTTTTTTCTTGTCCATACATTATTTTCTTAACTGACTCCAAGTCTTCTTTTAGTTCTCTGGGCATATTTAAGGTAGTTGTTTTCATGTCTTCCTTTAACGGCTTGCAAGCTGGTCTCTTCCAAAGACAGTTTGTTTTTGTGTTAGTTCTTTTTCCTCTGACTAGACCATGGTTCTCCTTCATTGTCTTCTGTTAGGAACTTAATGTTTGGGTCACCTAACAATTTACATATTGGAATCTTAATACCCAGTATGATGGGATTTGGAGGTGGACTCTATGGCTGGCTTTGAGGATGAGATTAAAGAGGGTGAAATCCATGGTGGGAGGAAGAGACTGGCACTCTGCCTTGCTCTTTTCTACTCCACAAGAACAAAGCAAGACACTGCTCCTCTGTAGACCAGGAAGGAGCTTCACCACACACTCCACTGTGGCAGCACCCTAATCTTGGACATGTGGCATCTGAAATAATGAGAGATAAATGTTTATTGCTCAAGGCACTTAGTCTGTGGTATTTTGTTATAGTAGACCAGACATAATAACACTTATGCTTTTTAATCTTATTTTTACTAACTTTGAACAATACATTGCTCTGTAGCAGGCAATAAGGTCAAAAAAAAAGAAACTAGTCTGTGTTTTGATAATGTAACAGTGGAAAGGGGATGGCATAGCAGGGAGATAAACTTAAAAATCTAAACATAAAGAAGATGTAGCACTGGGGGTGAAGTAGCCAATTTAGTTACATACAACCATATATGGGATAAACCTTGCTTTTTGCTTCTGTAACATATTGCCAGGGCAAATAAGGTGAGAACCCTTTGTTCTCAGGGCTCAGTCTTTGGATGTGAATCCACCGAGCTGCTGCCAGCACAATAATAAATATTGCCTCCTCAAAAGCCTTAGTGCCCCATGTCTCTGTTCAAGATTGCTGTAACAGCTCTAGAAATAAGATTATTCTCCATTTTTTGTTTGCTGATTATTTTTATAGTTGTAAGCTATTTTCACACCAGAGACTGGCCTGCTTGTGAATTTAAGGATTTCTGGGGTTTTTGTGAGCCTGTGACTTTCCCTAGGCAGTGAATTTTTAAGTTATTCTGTAAAGATGGTTATTTTTTAATGAACAAATCTTTTGAAAGACTAAGAAAAAAATAAGTGAGGACAAAAATAAATGATAAAAGAAAGCAGTAGATGTTGGTGGGGAAGAAGGGTCTCATAGAGAATGGTGAAGTCTCAGCTGCCTTCCTTCTTCCCTGTACCTTAGTGATCAGAAGCAGTTGGTGATCAGAACACACACCTTCCATACCTGAAAGACAGGATCCTTATTGCCCTCCCTGGCTCATGTAAGTTGTATAAGACAGTCCAAACACGTGTACAAGACTGCCTCACCTGAGGATGAGGCCTGGGGAAGGGCAGCTGCTACTGAGGTAAGAGCTGAAATTGACCAAAATGAGCCACAATTCATGACTGAAGCCTTCCCTAGAATTTGTAAATACTGGAATAGACAAAATGCACTTGTTGTCTAGGAGAGAAGACACCTTCTTTACCATCTTCCCAGGGTTGTTTCAAGCTTGTTTTCTTTTTGATGCATTTTGACTTGGTTCTCAATTCTCAGCTGAGTGTGTGAGTTTCTCTGCATGCTCCATTTGCTTGGCAAATATGATTTGGGCTGCATGCTGATTCTGATGAACACATCATAGTGAAGCAATGAGAGCAAATAAATACCTTCTTTCATATGGAGATGAAGATAGATAAGCTTTCCTGGTGCCTTATAACTTTTTTATTACTTTTGTTTTTGTGTAGACAGATTTCTGGTATATCTTTTCTGCACTATAGAAAATATAAAAGAATCTTATTCCTCAAATGCAGCCTCTAAGGAAATCTAAATTAAGTTTGAGAGAAGCAGATGTAGTAGCAAACTAATAAAAAGTAAACTGAGGAAAAGCAAAGTAACAAACTTGAAGGAAATGAAGTCAGGCTTGCTTAGAACATTTTCCTTAATGCTTCTTCCTTATTTTCTGTATTTGTAATATGTGGCATGAATTCTGGTATCTCCTGAGATATAATAATGATTGTAAAAAGAAGTATCTAGAGAAACAGGAGCTGAAAAGCACACACATAGGGAAGAGAGGAAGGAGACAGAGAAAGAGAGAGAGAAAAACAGAGATAAAGACTGAGAGAGAAGAGAGTTGATTTTAAGGAGCTGGTTCTTATATTATACTCCTGGAGAGTAGTCTGGGCTCTGAGGATTTGGGTAGCAGTCTATGTTACAGTTTTGAGTATTAATTCTGTGGACTGGGAAATCAGGCCAGGTTTCTATTCTTCTTGAGAATTCTTTCTTCCATTGCTCTTAAGGTCTTCAATTGATTGGATGAGGCCTGCCTACATAATGGAGAATACATTGCTTTACTCAAAGTAATTGAGTTGATAAGTGCTTATTAAAATGTTAATTATAGCTAAAACTATACTTTTACAGCAACATCTAGGTTGATTTTTAGTCAAACAGTTAAATAACATAGCCTTGACAAATTGACACATCAAGTTAATCATCTCAAAACATACGTTCATTCCATGTAAATTTCCTTCTTTTCCTACTTTACATATCTCTTAACCCTTTCCTGTTACCCCTTTCTATTTATTAATTATTAATAGTTTTATCTTAAATAATTTTAAAATTCCTACTTTATTCTAACTTAGTTCCTTTCATTTCTAACGTTGTGTGTGTAGTTGTTTCTAGTTTCTTTTTTACTACATTTAAGTATCTGGTTTGTTATTGAATTGTTGTTTTCACACTGCTACCTGTTTTCTCCACTGAGTGGTAATGGAATCATAACCCCCAAGAGAAGGCTGTCCACTAAGAAGACTCCATGAAAATTGAAATGTTATCCACCCCAACAAATGTGTGTATTTCAATGTGGAGACTTAAGAAAATGAAAAAAGAAAGGCAACAAGATTTCTCCAAAAGGTTAAAATAACAGAAAAAGAATTCAGCATTTTAGTTGTAAAACTGATCAATGACCTTAAATATGACTCAACCAAACATGACAGGAGGAAAGAAGTTAATTCAAGATGTGGGTAAAAATTCAGCAAGGAAATCGAGATTCTCAAAAAAGAAAATGAAAATTTCAATAAATCATATAAAAACTTCAGTGGAAATCAGTACCAATAGACTAGATAAAGAAGAAACAATGCTGGCGATTAAAGGCAAAGTTGATGCATTATCACATTCGGACAAAGAAATAATTAAGAATTCTTGGACATAATCACAAGACCAAGTCTATTAATCTATGGGACAGAAGAAATAACTGAAATACTAACTAAAGGCATAGAAAAAAACCAGTTCAATTAATTATAACAGAAACATTCCCAAATCTATATAAGACATGGACAATCAAGCATTTAGAACCACAACTGGACAAAAAAGCAACTCCGTGCTCTCTGACTCCAGCCTTCTTGGCTCACTGCTCCAGCGAGACGTCTCTAGCCAGGAACCGGTTTGGTGCCCGGTTGGTGGGAGCCATGGCGACTCCTCCTTCACAGCCGCATAAAGCCCGCAGCAATGAAAACTTAGACAAAATCGATATGTTTCTGGATGATATTATCAAATTGAATCGAAAGGAAGGAAAGAAGCAGAATTTTCCCAGACTAAATAGAAGACTCCAGCAAAGTGGCACCCGGCAATTCAGGATGCGAGTACAGTGGGGAATCCAACAGAACTCTGATTTTGGTAAAACTAGTCTGAACCGTAGTGGAAAGAGACATCCCTATGGAGTTATCACTGGCCTTGCAGCTAGAAAAGCAACTGGAATTCGAAAAGGAATTAGTCCTATGAATTGTCCACCTCTAAGTGACAAAAATATAGAACGGTATTTTCCAGTGTTAAAAAGGAAGGCAAACCTGAGACAAAATGAAGTCCAAAGGAAACCAGTTGCAGTTCTTAAGAGACATAATCAGTTAAACAGAAAAAATAACATTCCAGCTAATTTTACCAGGAGTAGAAATAAATTAAGCCATCAGAAAGACACTCGTCAGGCAACTTTTCTTTTCAGAAGAGGCCTGAAGGTTCAGGCCCAGTTGAACACAGAGCAACTGCTAGATGATATAGTAGCAAAGAGAACTTGTCAATGTCATACTTCTACCACAAATGGAGGAATTCTGACAGTATCCATTGACAATCCTGGAGCAGTGCAGTGCCCAGTAACTCAGAAACCATGATTAACTTGGACCGCCGTACCCTCATTCATTCCTAAAGGTGTCCCCCTACAATTTGACATCAATAGTGTTGGAAAACAGACAGAAATGACTTTGAATGAGCGTTTTGGGATATTGAAGGAACAAAGAGCAACGCTCACATTCAACAAAGGAGGAAGCCGCTTTGTAACTGTGGGATAAGAGTCCATGTCAAAGGAACATTTAAATGATGATTGTTTGAAAAAGTTGGACTGCTTGAAGAATTCATCACAGAAATTCAAGAAACTTTATTTCAGAATATTCCCAAGGCTAAATAATTCTTATTTTTGAAGTTTTTTTTTTTTTTTTTTTTTTTTAAGAAAAACATGTATAAAATAATGCCCTGAAAGAGTAACAGGGAATACACCTATTTGTTCTTAAAGATTTTATGGTTGGCCCAAATAGAACAATTCTCTGTTGACTTCTTTGGTGCCTCATGCAGCAGAAGGAAGACAAAGATAGAAACTGATTATTTTTATGAAAGTTGTATTTAGGGTTTCATCGACTTTGCCTATTTTTTTAGACTTTGCCATGGTAAATCTTAGTTTTCAGAAATATGAGTAGGCCTTTTTGTGTTGTCACTTATCCTTTAGTAGCGTTAATATAATAAGTGCAGTTGCCTTTTCTTCATGAGAGATGCTTTAAAAACTTGAGAATTCCAGTTTTGGCTTTTAAGATTTATGGAAATATCTGGAACTTGGTTTATTTTTCAGGTAGTTTTAGGTTAAACCCCCAGAGTTACAAGTCTTTAATGCTGAACTTTTAACAAAAAATGTGGTTCTTGGCATTTGTCTCAGTTTAAAATGTTGGTGTTTCAAGACTATAAATGCATATTTACAAAGTTAATCTGGCAGGATGTTGGAGGGAGAAGGTCTGATGTAAAAACCCTGACAATTTGTGTTTCATAAATGAAGAAAGCATTACAGGAAGTAGCAAGTTGAAAGATAATAAACTTAGATGAATAACTTCAAAACCCGGTTATAGGTATATACTTTGGATTTAGTGTAATCTTTAATGTCCACAAATTTTTTTTCAGATGACATTTATATGAATTAAAATTTTAAAATTGAGTCCCTTAGATATTTTATAGTAAACTTAATAGCCATAAAGTCCTACATTTTCTTCTTATTCAGAAAGTTAAAGTTCATAAGCTTTAAGTTTGCTAAATTAAATAATTTACAACTCTAAAAAGAAAAATATACTTGTTTATGTCAAAGAAAATTCAAAATTATAATAGAGTTACACTGTAACCTTGTGTTCCTTTCACTCTGATTTCCTACATGATACAAACTTCAGACATTTATAAGGAGAAAGGATTTTTTGCCTATTCTGGAGGGGAGAGAGGAGTTAGTCTGATGTGCCAAGACAGTGATAAGAGTCCCCAAATAGTTGTATACTGTAAACTACAGTAAAATGCCAAAATGCAGCAAAATATTCCAGATACTGGTTAACAAGTTTGGTCACTTTGAAGCTTGACATTTTGGTTTGCTATATAGTGCAAACCTTTAAGCAGGTGTTAAGTTTCTTTGGTGTTAGATGTTGACTTTTCCTGTAACAAAACAAAACAAAAAATGTTATCACTCCTGCATACCTTGCATTGTGTACTAGATTTCATTGTCTCTCATGCTCCTTGGGTTACTTGGTTTATGCTAGCCATGGAAAGCTATCAGTAACAGTTTCATGTTATACCAAAGAATTAAGTCTGATCCTTAATATCTAGTATTTTGTCAGTACTTCTACTTGACCTTGATAATGGATTACTGGAAGCCAGTCACAGAACTTGAAAAGACTCTAGTCTCTCCTTCACTATTTGATGCTTTTCATAGAAGCCAAGGACTCATATTTCAAGTATCAATATATTTGATCCAGGAATAATACATTTTAGACTGGTTTAGAATTACTGGAGCTTATTTTAAATCAAAGGAAAAACAACTGAGTGTGACGTTGCTGCCTTTAGAACAGTTTGTGAAAATATGATATAAAGTTGTTTTCATTTTCCTATTATTTTAAATATTATTATAGAGAGGTATTATTCATGGCAAATTTTTTTTGGTAAACCTTAAGATTGCCCCAAATGTTAACATTAAGTGCATCAAATAACAAAGTGTTTTTGGTATATTAAATGCTTATTCTTCATGCATTTGTAATTTAATTTTCTTTCAAAGTAAATTTTGCCTTTGGTACAACTAAATTAAACTTCTTGAGTACCAACATATATATATACAAAACAATATGCTTTGTTGGAGGAAAATTTCTTTTCTTGGAATGTGGTTTTAGTCATCCTTGTTCAATTCTTAAAGGTTGTTTGTTTGGTTTTTTTTTTTTCAACAGGATGCAACTTGAAATTTCCTTTGCATCAAGGTATATGCAAAACATTGATGCAGTGCATCACAAAACGAAGGTTTGTATTTAATGAGGAGGTGTTTTACACTGTACTTTTGGTGTTTTTTGGAAAAGTTACATTTAGATCTATTATGAAGCTGTTCATTTTTAACAAATAAAATGTAACAGGTTTCACATAAAAAAAAAAGCATCTCCACATGTCACATTATAATTAAAATGCCAAGAGGTGAAAACAAAAGAAGATATTAAGAACTGGAAGAGAAAAGTAACTTACTTAAAAATGGATACTTCAAAATTATATCAGACATTTCAACAAAGACCATAGATGCTGGAAAGATATTCCATGTTATATATCAAGGCCTGAGAGTAAACAACTGCAATCCAATATTACTATATACACCAAATTTAGCCTTTAAATTGATTGAGAACTAAAATTCTTATAAGATAGGCACAGGTTGAAGCAATTCATGACCCCTAAACCATCATCACAGAAGATACTTAAACAAATCTTATACAAGGGTGAGAAAGACAGTCTAAATCACAAGAATTCAGGCAATAATAAATTTCATTAAAAGAAGATGTGAAAAAATGAGAACTAGGCAAGAATAAAATGAGTTCAACTCAGTAAATCAGAAAACCTCTAACAAGAATGAGGAAGAAAGAAAAGAACAAACAGTACTCAAATCAACCAGGAAAAAAAAAAACCTAACAAAATGATAGGAATTAGCACATAGCACTCAATAATAATCCTAACTGTAAATGATCTTAACTCTCCAATAAACACAGTGCAGATTGGCTAATTAGATTAAAAAATTATGTCCAACTGTTTGTTTTCAGAAAGAATTGTATCTGACTGGCTAAGACACACTCAGACTTGAAGTGAAAGGATGAAAATGATTTGCCAAATAAATGGAATTTGAAAGCAAGAAGGAGTAGTTACATTCATATCTGACAAATTAGAATTCAAGACACAATTTGTCAGAAATGATAAAGAAGTTCACTATATATTTATATCTTAGTGGTGTACAGTCCACCACTAAGATATATCACTTATAAATATACATTCACCAAATGTCATCATACCCAATTTCATAAAAAATACAATTGTGGCATAAAGGTACAGATGGAACTTATATGATAACCATGATAGCAGCAGAGTTCAATACCTCATTTTCATCAACAGACACATTAATCAGACCCCAACACCCCCCCCAAATTGAAACTTTAAAGTTCAGCTGCCCCATAGTTCAAATGTACTTCATAGAAATCTATGGAACAGTAATTCAACAGCTGTGAATACAAATTATTTTCAGCAATCCATGTAACTTTATGTAAAACAGATTACATCTTAGGCCATAACAAATACAAGAAAAATTAAATAATTTTTTTCACCTTATCAGATCATAAGGGAATAAAACTAGAATTCAACTGCAAGAAAAACTACAGAAAACACACAAATACATGAGATTGAACAATAAAATTTTGAATTATCATTGGGTAGTTGAAGAAGTCATGAAGTAAATTTTAAAACTCATACAATAAAATAAATATGAAAACGCAACTTAACAGAATCTATGGGACAGCAAAAGGCAGTTCTCCTTGTTTATCTTTTATTTTTTTTGGTGGTACTGGAATTTGAACTCAGGGCCTAATGCTTGCTAGACAAGCACTGTTCCACTTCAGCCACTCCACCAGGCCCCCAAAAAGTCAGTTCTGAGAAAGAAGTTTATAGCTATGCATACCTGCATTATAAAAACAGGATAGCTGTACAAAGTAACCTAATGATGAATGTAAAGTTCATAGAAATGTAATAAACCAAACTCAAAACTAGCAGAAGGAAAGGTACCATAAAGATCAGAACTGAAATTAACACAGTGGAAATCAAATGATCACTGCAATGCATCAATAAAACAGAGTTTGTTCCTTGAAAAGACTAAAAAAGATTGACAAACCCTTACCCAAACTCTCCAAAATAAATAGAAACTCAGATTAATAAAATTAAAGAAAAAATGGGATAGTATAAAAGATTCCACGAAATTCATAGGACCATACATTTTGAAAAAAAAGTTTCCAAATAATGGAAAACATAGAAGAAATGGAAAATTTCAAGAAACATACAGCCTACTAAGAGGCTATAGAGAAACAGATCTGTAAAGAGCAATTAAAATGAAATAATAGAGTCTACTATAAAAGAAAAGCCCAGGACCAGGCAGATTCTCTGCCGATCTCTACAGGACCTTTAAAGAACTAACATCATTGCTCTTCAAATTATTCCATAACATTGAAAGGAAAGCAACACTACCAAACTCATTCTATGAAGTCAGTATTATCATGATATTATAACAGAGCAAAGAAAAAAACAGAAAAAGCAAACTATGGACCAATCTCCTTAATAAACATACATACATATAAAATTCTTCAAACAATAATTGCAAACAGAATTCAACAACACATTGAAAATCATTTACCATGATTAAGTTGGTTTCAGTTCACTGCTGCAAGGATTGTGCAACATGTGCAATTCAGTAATCATAATACAATGCATAAATAGAACCAATGACAGATGACATGATCATCCCAAAAGATGCTGAAAATGCACCTCTCTTCATAATAAAATCACTGAATAAACTAGGAATAGTATAGTCATACCTCCACATAATAAGGCCTATTTAAAACAAACCAGTAATCAACATTATACTGCATGATGAAAAACAGAAAGCATTAATTCTTCAATCAGATAAAAGAAAAAGGTGTCAATTTTCATCATTCTTATTCAATACCGGGCTTGCATCTTTACTCAGAGTAATAAGGCAAGAGACAGAAATAAAATCATTCTATTAGGAAAGAAAGAAGTCAAATTATCATTGTTTCCAGGTGATAGCATCTTCTACTTAAAATAACCAAAAGATTTCAGCGGAAGACAGTTAAATCTGATCAATAATTTCAGTTAAGTAGTAGTATTCAAAATCAACATGGATAGCTTTTCAACATACTAGCAACACATTCCTTGGAAAGGAGTTACAATCTAGCTTACAGTAGCCTCACAAACAAACCAACAAATAAAAACTCTTAAGAACAACTTTAATCAAAGAAATTAAAGATCTCTACAATGAAAACTATAAAGCACTGAAGAAACAAATGGTACTAAACACTAGAAGATAGAACTCTTATGTTCATAAAACAGCAAAATTAATATTGTGAAAATGACCATATTGCCAAAAGTAATGCAATCTGTATAAAAATTGCAATAATATTCCCACAAAAATACAAAACAGAATCCTAAAATTCATATGGATGAATAATAGACTTCAAACTACCAAAACAATCCTGTACAATCCCCTTCAAAGCATACTTCAGAACCATAACAACTAAAAGCAGGTTATTGGCATAAAAACAGACATATAGACAAGTAGAATAGAGGACTCAAAAATAAACCAACCTGGAGCTGGGCATAGTATCTCAAGTCTTTAATCCTAGGGGACACAGGAGGATCACAGTTCAATGCTAGCCTGGGCAAAAAATTAGTGAAACTCCCATCTGAACTAAAAAGCTAGACATGATGGCATGAACCTGTGATCTGAGCCACACAGAACATATAGGTAGGAGGACTGTTGTCCAAGGTTGACAACAGACTAAACTGTGAGTCTCTCCCTGAAAAATAATTAAAGCCACAAAGGACTTTGGTACATGACTCGAATGGCCAAATAACTGCCTAGAAATCATCAAGCTCTGAGTTCAACCCCCAGTACCACTACGCCCACTAAAAAAAAAACCAAAGAGAAAAGAAATAAACTGACACAGCTTTAGTAATCTGATTCTTTCCAAATGACTCTAAATCATACATTGGAGAAAAGACAGTTTGGGCAACAAATGATGCTAGAAAAACTGGATATCCACATGTGGAACATTGAAATTAGGTCACTATTTCTCACTCTCTACAAAGGACCTTATTGTAAGACCTAAAAGTTTGAAACTACTAGAGGAAAACTTAAGGGAAACACTTCAAGATCAAGGAATAGACATTGACTTTCTAAATATGAATCCAGTAGCTCAAGAACAACAAGTAACAGCAAGTATTGACAAATGGAATTGCATCAAAATAAGAAGCTTGTGCACAGCAAAGGAAACAATTTCTAGGACAAACAGTAAAAGAGAAAATAATTCAATGAATAAATGGGCAAGTGAACTGAGTAGACACTTTTCCAAAGTACAAATAAACAATAAGTGCACGAAAAATGTTTGCCAACTTTTCTAACCATCCTGGAAATGGACATCAAAACAACCCCAGTCCAAATAGCTACCAGCAAGAAAATAAACAACAAATGCTAGTGAAGGTGCAGGGAAAAATTATTCCGTAAACACTGTTGCTGCTGATTTTAAATTAATACAACCACTGTGGAATTCAATATGGAGGTTCCTCAAAAAGCTAAAAATAGAACTCATATCTGATTCACCTACACAACTGCTGAGTATATACTCAAAGGAATCAAAGTTAGAATACAATAGATATACTTGCACACTTACACTTATTGCGGCACTATTCACAATGGCCAAATCATGGAATCAGCCTAGATGCCTATGAATGAATAAGAAGAATATGTGCTTTATATGCACGGTGAAGTTTTACTTAGCCACAAAGAAAAATAAATTTCTTATATTTTTTAGGAAAATGGAGTGAAGATCTTCATGTTAAGTGAAATAAGCCAGACTCATAAATGTTCTAGTCTTCATTTCTGATTTGATAATTTTAATATCTCTTTTTACTTGGAGATATTACCTAAAGGTTTGTCGAGTTGCTGGTATTTTTCAAAGATGCAGCTTTGGGTTTTGGGTTTCATTGCTTAACTTTTTAAATTTTATTTCCCATGTCCAACTTTATGCATTAAATTCTTATTTCTTTCTTGCTACTTATTTCAGGTTTAGTTTGGCATTTGTCTCCAGTACCTTAAGTTTGAAATTTAGATTACTATTTAAAATTGTTCATCTTTCTTTATTTCTTTGTTTCTCTCTCTCTCCCTCTCATTTAGGTTTCCATAATTTAGTATTTATATTCCTTACTTGGACTGGACATAAATCCTTACTTGGAATTGTATTTACAGAAAGGAACTTTCAAAGGTTCATCCATACTTATACATGTGTATTATTTCCTAATAAAATTTTCATGAAATTTAAAAGGCTTATATTGAAAGTAGTTTTATTTTCTAAAGCATGTCAGTTGGGATCATCCTTGAAATTTGGGGTGCATGAAAGATGTACAAAGAGAGTACTAAAGATATACTTTAGTTCATAAAAATTATGATAGGAATAACTGTCAGACATTTTCAAATTACCTTAAGCAAATGTAAAGGTGTTGTTGGTGAAATTACTTCTTAGTACAAACAATATACTATGTGAGTGAATTTTACAACCAAATTGTTAAGAGCATTCAAATTACTTGCCATTTTGATAGTTAAATTTCCATTATTTGATATTAGAAGATACAGGACAGTAAGAACAAAACCTCAAACTATTCAACTTTTAAAATAAGAAAATTTCAGATTAAAAATTATCTATGTTGTTTATAAAATGTGATCTTGATTTAATTTCTTGACATACAATTTCATACTAAAAAGACTAAATAAATGGATAGTTTATAGAAAGCTCTTACTCTGGACAAATTACACACAATACCTTTCAATTAAGATAAAATCATTTGATAGTTTTAAGCATAATTTATAATTTAGTAATTTACAATTTATTCAATAATTTAGATCACATACAGCCCAACAAAAAGAACAGTCTGACAATTCCCACTGCACAATTCTTCCTACTATCAATATTAGCCAGGAATCTGACATGTACTACACTCAGTTAGAATGTTTCCATGTACTATTGATCAGCAAAAAATACTATATAATGTCAAGCCTTCTCCTCTTTCCCTCTCTTATCTTTGTCTGCTCTTTCTCTATCTCTTTCTTTCTTCTTTTGAAGAGCAGCTCAATGATTTGTGATACAAGATATCTTAAAACAATACAAGGAAAAGTACAAAATAGCACTTAACACTAATGCCAGCAACTATCTCAGAGTAATAAGTACAGATATTGTTATTTTTGTGATATTTACTTTTCTTTAGAACATAGATGAAAGCCATGAATATAAACTTGAGGTATATGCACAACACATACACAACCTTGAACAAAATACTTTTTCCTAAGTAGTATCACATTTTAAAATATTGGAACACTTTCTCTCTGATTTATGTTTGACAATGGAAAAGAAGATAACACATTCATCTATGGAGGGGTATACTGATTAAAAAGATCTTAATTTTCATGATGTCTTCCTCCATATTTTTACTTAACACAGGCTGTGAAATGGCCTAAAATAATTCATTATGAGAAAAATGTCAGTCACAGCTTTAATACTGTATTTGAAAAGCAACTGATGAGAAAGAAAATTGAAAGGTGAGACTTCATATTTGTTTCAAATAAGTGGTCTTAATCTTTCTTTTTTTAAAAAAGCTTAAATCAGTTCATTATAAGTATATCTAAATCATCAATTTTTGCAGCTCTCAGGTAAAGTCCAGCACTTGGCTCACACAAAGTCTATGAGAAGAGGTCAGAAGAGGTAATCTAATCTTAAATCATGACTGTGGAGATCAGGATCTACCTTGCTCTATGTTTCTCCACATTGCATAGAGCAGTTACTTTCAGGCTGTGTCTTGCCCTCAGTGACTCCATTTATAAAACAGTTTGCACCATATTTACTGAAAAGGCTAAGGCAGAATGATTCTGTGCCTTATTTGCACAAGTGAACAACCAGCATCTGTCCAGCACAAAGCTTGTGGCACAGATTATAGGCATGCACCACCACATCCATCATTTAGCATACTTAAACAAATAAGGAGCTGTATCAAGAGGTGTATGTTAGTGCAGTTCCACACACTGGGATACAATTCTAGCAGATACTTGGCAGATGCAAGTTGCCCTATAGTATACTAAAAGCTTACCACCTCAGCCATCCTGAATGTTTTCCCCTAAAAATGTGACCAGTGGTGGATAATTAGTGGAAGCATATTCCCTGTAGTAGTGGAAATAGAAAAACCAACACTTTGTATTTGGATAATCATTCCATACTCCATTAGGAAGTGAACTCCATAAGAAATAAGAACCAAATATCTGTGAAATGATCATCTAGCAACTGTTGTTGATTTCCATTCAGCTGAAATAATCATAATACATCCTGTAGGTTACCTTAAAAAGTTTCCTGGCCCAAGCAGAGCTATTAAAGCACAGTAAGCATCATTTCAGAATTCTGACTACTATGCAAAGGAAACATTACTTAGGAAGAAAGATACATGGAGAATTGTCATCAAGTTGAAAACTAAGGTTTGCAAGCTCAATGTTTAACAAACCCCAATCCTTCCTTTCTCTGATATTTTCTTGTACACATTAGCCTTGATGACATTTTTATGGTTACCTCTCTTAAATTCCACCCACATCTAATGAATTATCAGATCATAATTATTCAGTTATTAAGATTTATCTCATCTTTACCCTACTTCATTATTTCAGTTCCTGGTTATTTACTGCCTTTTAATATGCGTCAAAAGGACATAAGATTTTCTGATCTCTGTTTATCCTTCTTTGTGAAGAATTATGTCCGAGCTGAAAACCACTTAATGGTACTTTATTTGCTGTCTAATTCTACCTGTAGGTTCTTATGGCTGAATTGTGTCCCTACAAAATTCATATGTTCAAGTACTCAACCTAAGCACTTCAGAACATGACTGCATTTAGAGGCAGACTCTTTAAACACATAAAATGACATAGATAGAGACTGTAATTCAAGGAGACAGGTGATGTATAAGAAGAGGAGATTAGGACACTGATACATGTGGAGGGAAGACATGAGGACACATGGAGAAGAAATGACACACATCTACAAGACAAGGAGAAAACCTCAGATGAAGCCAACTCTTCCAACACCTTTGTATTAGACTCCTTGTTTCCAGAATGATGAGAATTTTAACTAAATTAAAATCACCACCTTGTGGTAAGTTTATCTTGACAGTCTCAGGAAACTAAAACATAAGTTGTACTCCATACAATATACACTGCTGAGAGCTTCTTCATGCCTGTTCTTCATCATTTTGATATGCTTTACTGCATTTTATTCTTTTTCCATTCTTCCTCTTTCAAAATATGAATTTGTTTTAGTGCCCTTCAGCCAGATAAATCATTACCATTTTTCAAGATATTGCTAAAGCAAAGTTTATCCTCAAGAAATTCAGTTACACCTCTTCACAACTCTATCCTATTGACCTATTGTGTTTGTATATGTTTCACTCATCCTAGATGTAGTTAGTAATTATGCATTACTTATTTTTGAGTTCCTACTTAGGGTCATATTTTAAGTCCTGTGTTTGCTCAATAAATGTAAGTTAAAAGAAACACTGCATAAACCAAAAGGAAAATGAAGTAGCAAGGGGGACAGAGAGAGATCAAGAAAGCCTCTGTGACCTCTACAACCAGCAGGTCTTTAGTAGGGAGAGGAGACCTGAGAGGGACCCTTAGCCATTAGAGTAACACTCTGAGAGGCATGACAGCATGCCTCTCTTATAGGCTAGGGTTTTTAAGCATCCTGTAGTGGGAAAAGGGAGTTTCGAGGGGAGTGGGCATTAGAAAAATGACTGTGCAGGGGGAATGAGGGAAGGTGCTGGACATTATAGGGAAGGTCATTGGGGCTGGGCAGAGAGACAAATCAAATAACATGTAATAGTAAGCCCATCAAAATAGCAGATTTCTCAACATAAACATTAAAAGCAAGAAGGGCATGGAGTGAGGTATTTCAAGTATTGAGAGAAAGTATTTCAATCATAAAATAGTCTACCCAGCAAAGCTATCCTTCCTGGGAATTGTTAAATTTCAAGAGAAGAGCAGACAAGTAATGAGAGAATAGCATAGAAGTAAATACGTACACATAAACCCTAACACAGTAAAACAACTAAATGAGAAGAATCACAATACACCTCTTAATATTAAGACTGAATGTTAATGGTCTCAACTCCCCTGCTGAAGTATATTCATTGTCAAACAGGATTAAAATGCAAGACTCAATAATTTGTTGTTTACAAGAAACTAACCTTATAGACAGAAACATACTTTGGCTTAGGGTGAAAGGGTGGAAAAAGATTTATTAAGCTAACAACCCCCCAAAACAGGCAACATTACATATACTTACATCAGATAAAGTATACTTCCAAGCTAAATTTGTCAGAAGAGACAAGCAAGGCCACTTCAGAATCAAGGAACAATATATCAAGAGGAAATATCAATTGTTAACTTACATGTGCCCAATGTTGGTGCACCTAACTTTGTTAAATATATAATACTGGACTTAAAAACACAAGTAGGTCCCAACACAGTGATAGTGGGTGATTTCAGTACTACTCAATCAATAATAAATAGTCATCTAGCCAAAATGACAACAAGTAAACTTTACAATTGAATGACACCATAGATCAAATGAATCTGGCAGAGGTCTACAGAATACTCCATGTAGCAACAGGACAATATACATTCTTCTCAGCAACCCATGGATCATTCTCCAAAACAGATGATATTTTAGGTCAGAAAACAAGTCTTAACAAATATAATAAATTTGAAATAACACCTTGCATAATGTCTGGCCAGAATGCAATAAAATTAGAACTCAACAACAAGAGAAACCACAAAATATATTCAAATATCTAGAGACTGAAACACATTGCTTCATGATCAGTGGATCATCAAAGAAATAAGAGAAAGAATAAAAAAGTTTCCTGGAATTTAATGAAAATGAAAATGCAAACTACCAGAACTTGTGGAACACAGCAAAGGCAGTGCTAAAGAGAAAGTTTATAACCATGAATGCATATATTAAAATCACAGTAAAATCTCAAATAAATAATTTAGTGCTACATCTTAAACTCAAAACTAGCAGAGGGATAGAAATAAGAAAAATAGGGATTTAAATGAATGAAATAGAATGAATAAAATAGAGAATAAAAAACAAAGAATCAGTAAAACAAAAAGCTGTTTCTTTGAAAAGATAAATAAGATGGACAAATGCCTAGCAAATCTCATTAAATTAATAGGGAAAGATCCAAATTAATATAATTAGAAATAAAAAATGAGAGATCACAATGAACACTGAGGAAATACAGGAAATCATTAGGGGTAACTGTGCAAACCTATACTCAAATAAATAGGAAAATCTAGAAGAAATGGCCAATTTCTAAACATATATGAATATCCAAAATTGAACCAAGAGGATATAAATCACCTAAATCTATAACAAGTAATGAAAATGAAGCAACAATAGTCATCCAGAAAAACAAAACTGCAGGACCTGATGAATTTACTGCTGAATTCTACCAGAACTTTAGAGAAGAGCTAACACCATCACTCCTCAAAGTTTTTCATGAAATAGAAAGGGAAGGAACACTACCAATATAATTCTATGAAGCCAGTATTACATTCATCCCAAAATCAGAGAAGGACACAACAAAACAGAATTATAGGCCAATCTCTTTAATAAAATTAGATGCAAAAATTCTCAGTAAAATACTGGCAAACTGAATTTCAACAACATATCAAAAAGATCATATATAATGATTAAGTGACTGTCATCCCAGGGATGTATGATGCTTCAACAAATGCAAATTATTAAACATAATTCAACATACTAACAGAAGCCAATCAAAAAACACAGGATTACCTCAACAGATGCAGAAAAATCCTTTATTAAAGTTCAACACTGCTTCATGATAACAGCTCTGATGAGACTAAAAATAGAAGGAATGTACCTAACATAATAAGGGTATACACAATAAACTTATAGCCAAGAACATACTAAAAGGGGAAAACCTAATCCATTTCCCTTAAAGTTGAGAATGAGACAAAGGTATTCACTTTCCCCATTTTTATTCAACATAGTCTTGTAATGCCTAGGTACAGCAATCAGAAAGGGAGAAGAAATAAGCTGAATAAATAGGAAATGAAGAAGTTTAGCTATCTGTATTTGCAGATGACATGATCTTTTACCTAAAAGACTCAGAAAACTCTTCCAAAAAATCCTGGACATCATAAACAGCTTCATAAAAGTAGCAGGATACAAAATCAACTTACAAAAATTAGTAGTCTTTCTATATACCAACAATGAATAGAGTGAGAAAGAATATAGGAAAACTATTCCATTTATAAAAGCCTCAAACAAATAAAATGCCTAAGGATAAACCTAACAAAGGAACTGAAAGAAATCTACAATGAAAACTAAACACCTTTGAAGAAAGAAATCAAAGAAGATTGAAAGCTCTTCCATATTCATGTATTAGCAGTGTCAATATTGTGAAAATGGCTATACTACCAAAAGTCACCTGCATTTTTGGTGCAATCTCCATTAAAACTCCAATGACATTCATCAGAGAGATTGAAAACTCAATGTTAAGGTTTATTTGGAAGCATGAAAGACCATGATTAGTTAAGATAAAAATGAGCAAAAAGACAAATGCTAGAGACATCACAATACCTGACTTCAAATTTTACTATAGAGCCATAGCAATGAAAACATCATATTACTGACAAAAAAGCAGACCTAAAATCCAGTGAAACAGAATAGAAGACCCAAACCTGAATCCAAGCAGTATGCCCACCTGATTTTTGACAAAGTTACCCAAAACATAATGGAGAAAAAAAGCCTCTTCAACAAGTGTTATGGGATATCTCCATGCAGAAAACTCAAAGTTGATCCATGTCTTTCACCCTGAGTATTAACTCAAAGTGGATTAAGGACCTGAAAATTTCAGGATTAAGACCTGAAACTTTGAAGCTAATAGCAAGGAAATAGCAAGGAATAAATTGGAAGTGATAGTTATAGGCAGTGACTTCCTAAATAGAACACAAGTGGCTCTGTAACTGAAACAAAGAATTGACAAGTAGGACTACAAGAAAATAAAAAGCTTCTTCAAAACAAAAGAAATGGTCACCAAATTGAAAAGCTAGCCCACAGAATAACCATGTATCTGGCAAGATGTATAGGTTTGCCAGCTATACATCTGACAAAGAATTAACAAACAGAATACACAGGGAGCTCAAAAAACTAAACTTCACAAAAGTAATGACCCAATGAAGAAAAGGACAAATGATCTGAACAGAGCTTTATCAAAGGAAGAAATCCAAATGACTAAAAAACACATGAAGAAATGCTTAACATCCCTGGCCTTTAAAGGAAATGAAATCCAAACCATGCTAAGATTCCACTTCACACATGTTAGAATGAGGTTACCATACTAATCTGAGTACATAACCACTCAGATTAGAAAGGATATCACAAAGAACAAAAACAACAGCAAATATTGGTGAGGATGTAGAGAAAAGGAACTCTCACACACTGTTGGTGGGAATGCAAGCTACTAAAATCACTATAGAAAACACTATAGAGGATCCTCAAAAAAAACTAAAAATAAACCTGTAATGCTAACTACTCAGGAGGCAGTGATCAGGAGGATTGTAATTTGAATCCAACCCTGGGCTAATAGTTTGGGAGACCCTATCTTGAAAAAAATCATCATAAAAAAAGAGCTGGTGGAGTAGCACCAGCTTAGGAAGTGTGAGGCCTTGAGTTCAAACCCAAGTGCAGAAAAGAAACCTAAAATTTGAACTGCCATCAATTCTACTTCTAGGGATATACCAGAAGGCATGTAAGTCAGATTATAATAAAGAAGACACCTGCACACCCATGTTTATTGCAGCATTATTTATTCACAAAAGACAAACTTCAGGAATTGTCCAGATGCCTTACAAAAGATGAAAGGATTAAGAAAATGAATATGGTATTTATATAAAGAAATTTTATACTCAGCTATATAAAAGAATGAAATTTTCCCTTTTGCAGGTAAATGCATGGAACTGGAGAATGTCATCTTAAGTCATGTTAATGAGGTTCAGAAAGCCAAAGGCCATATGTTTTATCTCATATGTAGAATATAGGCCCAATACAAATACAAGCAATATTATATATACATACAAATATATACAGAACATGAATCAGAAAGTGGGACTTATAGAGGAGACCAAGGGAGGAGGAAAAACAGGAAGAAAGGTAGCAAAAAATTATGAAGTACATCACATCTGTGTAGGAACCACACACAAGGAAACACATTGAAAACTGTTAGACAACATGGGATGGGGGAAAAGGATGAAACAGTGTAGTGTAGGGGGTTATATTGACTTACCACAATAAATATGCAGATATAATATGCAGGTCAAAATGCCACTGAACAATGAACAGACACCTAAACAATGAAGGACAACAATGAAAAACAGGTCACACTTAGGGAAGGGCACTGACAGGAGGGGGAGAGTAAAAGAAGGAAGTAAAAAAGTGAATATGGTTGATATGCTTTCTACACAGGAATGCATAGAGGATTTTTAAACCTGTTGAAATCATCATAGAAGGGGAATAATGTAGCAGGAGAAAAATAGAGGGGATAAACCAATTCATGCTATAATATACATACTCATTGAAATGTCATAATGAACCTCCATGTATAGTTATCTTAAACAAAACAATGTCTCTTTTCAGAAGCAAAGGAGAGTAGAGTAAAATAGGTCCTGTTTGGAGGTTGGTACCAGTGAGAGGGGGGAGGACATAAGGAAATGCTGAACAAGGGTGAGTATGGTGGAAAAACTGTGTCCTCAAATATGAAAATGAAAAAATGAGACCTGTTGAAATTATTCCAGGAATTGGGGGGATGGAGATAAAGGATAATGATAGAGGTGGTGAATTCAATCATGATGTATTGCAAGAACATTTGTAAATATCACAATGTACTCCCAGCACAATAATATGATTTTTAAAAATCCATAAAGGAGACTTACTGTCTGAAAAAGATGGCACAGACCTGGATCTTCTTTTGAAATAAAAGTACAAATGCTGGAAATATCAATGGATAAAACCAAGAAAACATTCTGAAATAAAACAAGATGAATTTCTTTGAAAATTCATAAGAGATGGAAGTAACACTCAAAGATGTCTCTGTCCTCCCATTTAACAAAGGAAGCTGACATTGGCATTGAGTTTCCTGACACTCAACCTCATAGCTATGTGGGCTCATCTCTTTATGGTATGGGAGTTCCACTGACAACAGATGAGCTAACATTATGGGCAGGGAGATACATCAGCAGTCCCTTTAACACCTGGGATAATGGATATTTTCTACACTAGTCTGAGATTCCTCATTCCTCATGCAAGGGAAGCTGAGGGCCAGGTTGCATCAGCAAGGGGAACCCCAATTATAGTATGGGGTGGCAGTTACTCCCAGATTCCCAGGGGCAGGGGAGCCATACAAATGTGCCCATTAGAAGTCTGTTTCTGTGGTCCCAAGAGTCTCCTTATCTAAATTATTTCTGGTGGAATTGTTGGGACCTGTGCTGGGAAACCTCTTCTGTCCTACAGGCCACAGAATGGACCTGTGTACTATTAAGCAGGACAGATAGGCCAAGCAAACCAGCAAGTTTCCGCAAAACATTAGCAACCCTAGCCCACTAAAGAAGGTCTGAACCTACAAATTGAACTGAACCAAGGTTGAGTCCCTGCTAAAATAAAATACCAAATAGAATCTAGCCATTGCACATAATAAATAAAGTCATCACAGTAAAATAAAAGATTACCCATCACACCAGGAACCAAGCAAATCACAAGTTAAATGAATGTCTTTCAACTGACACCAATGGCAAGATGGATTAGATGTTGGAATTATCTGATAAGAGTTTCAAAGCAGCATTCATAGAAATGCTTCAAGTATGACAAGTTCCTTTAAAAGACATTAAAAAGTAGAAGATTGCAGCAAAAAAACAATAGTAATTAAGAGAGAGAGTCATAGAACTAAAAAATACAATATCAGAATTAATAGCCTCCATGGATAGGAGCAATAGCTATGTATATATCATATATAGTTATTGAATCAGTGGATTTGAAGGGAGAAAAAGTGAATTTTCTCCATCCAAACAATAATAAGAAATAGTCTGGAAAATAAACTGAATATAGACTCAGGAACCTGTGGAACTACAATAAAAGACACAACATTCAGCTCACTGAAACCTCTGAAGGAGAGAAGAGCATGGGTCCCAATGCCTAGTCAAAGAATTATGGCTGCAAACTTCTCCACTTGGGTGAAAGATAGAATACTGCAGATCCAAGAAGCCACCTGATGTGTAAACAAGATATTCCCAAAGAAATCCATGCAAAAGCAGATTGTAACAAACTTATCAAAAATAAAAGAAAGAAAACATCCTGAAAATGCCTAAAAATGATGCATAATTACCTGTAAAGGAATACTAGATTGTATGGAAATAGTTCTAATTTGAAAGCATGGAACCAGAAGAAATTACTCACTCAAAATACCAAACAACAATGAAAATAACCCAAAAAACAAACAAACAAACAAAAAAAACCAAAGAACTGTTGGCCATCAGTGCTATATTTGTTGGAAACATGCTTCAAGAAAAAAGTGGAGCAAAGAAGGAACTTTAAAGGAATTTATTGCTAACAAGCTTATTGTTAAAGAACATCTAAAACAAGAATTTAAGCCTAAAGGAAATGATAAGAGAAAAAAATTGTGAATCTTTAGAAAGAATAGTGGATAGAGCAGACACGTGGGGATTTATCACTATAGTCCTATCACTTTCCTCTTAGTGTGTATTGATTTTTCTTGATTGAAACAGAAATTATAACATTATTACTTCACCCCATTCATGTTAGAGAACTATTAATAGGAGTTTTTTGATAATTGTTTGGTGCCACAATCTTATTTTTGGCTTAGAATTCCTGTTCATAGACAATGCTTATATTAAGTTGAATTACATGAAAATACCACTTTTTCAAGTAAAAATTTGGGTAGATATTGACAATTTTGTTGGTTTAAGTATTGATCTGTCCACAAATATTTGAAATTGCTTTGTAGTTCTCTTAATCATTCTAGATTTCAAACCACAAGAAAAACCTTTCTAAAATAAGCAGTATTTCCTTCAATCCAGTCTTTCAACATGGTTGCCTTTAGTTTGAATTAATTTACCCTTCAAGCAGTATTACTGGCAGTATAAAATTGGCTAATATAAACCTATACTGATGTCACCTATACTTTCCAATGACTAAGACCTTCATACCCTGCACAAGGCACAATAGCTGAAGTCAATGAACTTCAGGAGTGCCCATTGTTGTGGCCCCATTTGCATTTCCATGTAATTTTTTCATTTGCAGCATGAGCTCTTTTACTTCTAGTCAGTTCTCCTAGTTGCAATTGCTTCTGTTCTGTCTACTTTAATGAGGAAGAGTATTTACTCAACATCATTTTGTTATTCACAGATATATCAGTAAAATATGCAGGAATGATTATGTTATGGAACTTGCTTTATACAGACAGAAAAAAAGAAAAAAAAAAAACCCTCGCCATTTCTCTCACACCAAAGGCCAGCAACTTGTTATAACTGGTGGCCTTGTGTTTTCCAGTACTAATGTCACTTCCACTGCAGATACCTGAGTTTGCAAGCACATATTGAAACCCATAGTGGCTCCATCAATGAAAGCCAAAAGCCGACACCTTAGTTGGAAAGGTTTTAAACTCCACAGGTTGCCTCAGGTTTGCACTTCTGAATAATCATTTGTCTAAGCACATTAGCTGAGTCTGAGAAGGGAGAATCAAAAATTGAGTAGTTAAATTTTTGTTGTGAGACAAACACTTCATGGGGGAATCTCCCCAACTTTAGAATTTGTGTTAAAAAACTCAATCAAACTATAAGCTCCTGTGTTTCCCCCAAGTAACAAGTGCTGCCTTAATTTCTGTTGTTGGAAATATTTTGATGACTTCAAAATCACCAAATTTCAACCACACATATTCAAATAACTATTCCTGTATATATAGCTGATTTTAAGACTCAAAGTCATGTGTCCAAAAAGTATTTACACTCTATATTCCCTATCTTAGTTATCCTGCATTATTCTCAGTGGAAGAAACAGTCCCATTTCAGTTTCTGTTTCGGTAACCAGCTATCCAATTACCAAGCCCTGTCAGCTTAAAAGTTTTCAAATCTGATCATTTCTTACCACATGTAATCTTTTATGAATAAACGTATGTTTTCTTATATTTTGGTGGCTAAAATGTTTCGAGTAATGAGAGATACAAAGAAGAAAATATCATGTCAAAGTATATTTTATATTTGGTAATAACAAAGTATAAATTTAAAATTAGATCATTTAAAAATCCTGAATGTATGACTAATACACACACTACAAAAATCTTTTTACAATATTGACACATTTTAAATGTATTTTGATAAGATATTTTGAATATTAGAAATGTTAATTTACCATTTTTAACAGTTAGTCAAAATTATAAAAAATCATAAAGTATAAATAGTAGATGGATAAGTTTATTTTGTTGGAAGTGATCTTGAATAAAAACAATTTTAGCTAGATTATTAATTATGGCCAAATAATAAGAAAAAAATTTAGGAAACTATAAGTGTTACTTTAAATAAGAATTTTGTCAGGGAACAAATGGATCATATAGTAGTAATACATTTTGTTGAGGCATTTAAATATAAAATGTGCAGTCAACTATTTTTGAAAAAGTATACTATATTAAATTATGAATACAATGTTAAAATTAAGATTTAAATAAAAATAAAAACAAAATAAGGACTCAAATGCCCTTATTCATTCTGTTTAAAACCAACACTTAATAAGCTGCAGAGCTGTAAGTTTAAAACTGGAATTCCACACTACAAACATCCTCATATCTTGGAATTAGTTAAATAAATAAGTCAAAGTTTTTCTTATACTTTTTATCTTATATGTAATGGCTTTATATACATATAAATGTACACATATGTGACTAAAAATAGTCTCTCAAATAGTCTCTTGGGAAAAAATAAATAATGATAGAGAATAGGTAATAAGACATCACTCTGAAGAAAAGTCAATGGTGAGATCATTAAAATAGTTTCTTACTAATTGTATCTATCGGGCAAAATGGAAAACTAAGCACAGAGCTTTCTAGATTGGCTAGATCTAAGGGGCAATATTACCAATGTTCTCATTTATCCTTGGTTTTCTCAGATTGTTTTATATATAGATTCAGACCATGGGCAAATGAAGTGAACAGAGGGCCCTGTGATACTGGTAGAATTAGGTCATTGTGGGTAATAATTCCCCATGTACTGTTTCAGATCGGCAAAGCTAGAACCATGAACTATAAGATGATATATTTGCAGAAGATAATTATCCTGGCCTTCTGAATAACTGTTGAAGAAAGACTGGCCCTCACTCACATCAGATCATTTTCTGAACCAGAACCTTTATCGCAATCATTAACTGAAATGTAGTGTTTTCTCTTGCTACATCCTAGCCTGGTCTCTGTTGACTAATGCAAACACTAACACAGGTAAAGCTCGGAATATCTTCTCACCTTGTTACACATGTTTGCTCTTTTGAAAGCTAGAGGAAAAAATGGTTTTCTTGCAAATAATTTATTTGCATAATACATTGTTAAATAAATTTTCTCTTTAAAATTAGGTTAAACTACTCTGTTTGCTCTGGTTTGGGTATGAGAATGTATTTTGTTTTGTTATTTAATTTAGAGTCATCACTTTGTCACAATAATTTTAAAATATGGAGATACTCTTAGGTGATATTGGCAATACATACAATACTAAAATGAACAGAAAAATTAAATTCCTAGCTCTTGTTATGTCTGTACAGCACACTATGCATTATGGCTGTCACCTGTATACAGTTAATTTATTATTTCTATTTATGAATTTATTGAGTTTTGAATTTGTTTTTGAGTGAATTTTCTCTACTTATTCTTTTGCAGGAAGAAAAAAATCAGAGGGTGTTTTCTTCTGAGTATGGTCCTATATGGTAAGACCATATATTTGTACAAAGTATTAATGTGGTTTGCTTTACATAATCTTTTGCTAGCAATTTTTACATTTACTTACTCCATGAAAACCGATAATGAACAAATGGTTACTCACTGTATGGTGGTACTGGACACTGTTATGAACACTGGCCATTCAGAGGTGAGTCAGCTAAAGTCAGGCCTTAGTCTCTGTTGTGCAATGGTCTGAAGTCTAGACCGCCTTAATGTTACATAGCTATCTATTTCATCACACACACGTGAGCACACATATATACACTCACACACAGTTTCAGTTTCTTAGGTGATGGTTCCTTCCTTATTCCTCCCTCCTTATCTAATATTTCTATTTATTTTTTTTTACCATGAAAACAACTCTCTAGAGAATTCACCCTTGCTTCATAGTATAGTCATCATTCCCAGTTCTCTAATTTTATAGAAATTGCATTTTTCTCCCATTCCTAGAAAGAGGCACATGATTTTCAATGGGTGGTTAGAGCACTGTAAAGCCATTCTCATAACACTCTGTCTAGAAACTCTGTAAGCCTGCAACTCATCTTGGGACAAGGCCTTTGCCTAAGTTTTAGAGACCTGGAAGAGAAGAACCAGGGAAGAACCCTCACTTGAAAATGAAGCCAATAAGCTGAAAAGCATCTGTATCTATGGCTCCCACCTTGGCCCTCCCAATCTATACATGAACCAATATAGTCTCCTTTTTTCTTAAACTAATTTACATTCTGTTTTGCCTCTTGTCACTGACCAATACCAATAGATGGTATTTCTAGGTCTCATTCCATACTCAGCTTTCCTGATCTGTACCATTTCTTTTCTATTTATCTTATTTTCCATATTTTCTGTGAAAGAGTTCATAACATGTTCCATTCTGAAAATAAGTATGGAACTGTTTTCCATCACACCATCTGGTATATGAACAAGTTGACAGATAACAATTTTTCTATCCATATTTTTCTATCCAATCAGATTGATGTGAAACCTTGAAATGTGTACAGCTCACCCCACAGTTGATGAATGATTGCGGGCACATCTGTGTATGGACCATGGGGAGTCTGGAGACTCCAGTATGTCCTTCTCAGGGAACCAGTATAGCAGTGGGTGCCTTCTACTAGTGCCACTTATGACTATCCTGAAATTGAGTTCCTTTGCCACTCAGATGGGGGACACTATTCTGTTCCCAGATGGTGAGGAGGCATGATGTCAAAGGCACGTCTTTCTGCACAGCTCCCAACTCCACCAAGAGCCTCTAAGTGCAACTCCGTAATGGCCTAGAGAGACTTAGTTGGAACAGTACTGCTGTGAAAAACCTGACTTTCTTTCCTTCTTGGACTTTAGACACCAGCCTGTGTTTCCTTCTACTCCCTTTATCCATTTCAGAATTCCAAAATAAAACTCATGTACCTAGAGTCTCTTCCTAGTTTCTAACACTCAGTTGATCCAACTGACACATAAAAACAATTTATTCAAATTACATCATTTAATGCGAATTCCACATGATGACAGTGGTATCAGTTCATCTAAATAGCCCAATGATGTTTTGTTGATAATACTTCAACCTACTGGAGATAGCTAAAATTCTTCTCATATCTGCAATATACAAATATCATGTTGCTGAGAAAGTTTATCCATGTGCCAGTGTGTTTTCCAAGAAATATTTGTTTTCTTTAGTATTTGACTGACATTATTCTAAGTAGTTTTTTATTTTTTCCTTACTCTTGATTTTGTTAAGTCTCCTCATTCTCAAGTACTCTGAATATGTATCCATTTCTGCCATTCTTTCAGAACCCAAAGGCACCATCTGCCTAGAATGTTATAAGCATTCATGCCAAGGCAGTGAGGTGTATATATTAGGCTCAGATCTCAGCTGGGTCATCTGTATGGATTTTCACTGCATGAATGTCAAATGCTATAAGCAAAGATCCCCTGAATGCATTCACATTCTGTACTTACTCTCATTGTCACTTTCTAAAAATGAAGGACCATTAAAGCTGTTAAAAATTTAGGTCTATCTGAATTTAACTGATTGTTTGCTATTCTTACTCTTCAGAAATTTGGAAATAAGCATTGAACTTTTACTCCATAAAGTATTTATTCATGATCAGAAACATGATAATTTTGCTATCCATATTTCCCATTCTATCAGATTGACATGAAACCATGAAATGTATATAGCTCTCAGCACAGGAGGTGAATGAATTAATCTTTCATTATACAGACATGGTGATATGGTTTTAAGACTGAATTTGTATAGTATATTCTACTCTGTTTCTTTGATTACCTACAGTTTCACAGCAAAGAGTCACACAGCAATTATATCAGCTTTTCATTTCAATTTGTTTTCTTTGCACAGAATGTGTTTCCAGTGTGTGTCAATGTAGTGGCTCTACACATGTACAGCATCCCCAACACTGACTCCACCTTCACACTGAATACTCAAGTCTTACTTAATTTAACTTCAGTTGCTTAACTTCTCCACATACTTGCTTTTCAAAGGTTAAAAATATTGCATTTTCTCAAAGTTTCTTTAGACATGTTTGATCCACAATATCTTCCCCAATTCCTTCAGATCTGAGAAACCAATTCATTATTGTGATGCATCTCTAAGTGAATGTAATTTTTAAGCATGATGATTTTATCTTCATCATATTTTGATATAGTGGACAGGAGTATTTAATCACAGCCATTTAAAAAAACTATAATGAAGAACAAACTCAGTCAGTGGATTTCTTCCCTGGACACACAATGAAAATATAAACCTGTATGAAGTGATAGCATGACATTTAAATATGCAGTGTATGATATTTCTCCTTTATCTCTGGTTCCCAACACTTCTCCTAATATATGTAATATGATCAATAAACAAATCAAATGATTTTATTGTTTCTGGGCTTGATTCACCCCTGATGCAAACCTTCAAAGTACTTCATTCATCTCCTTGGGTATTGTTTTCCTGTATAACTTAACCAAGACCCCATCTGGGTGTCCACAGAAAGTCTTTTCAAGCCTCAGGCATGACAGGTGCACTGGGAGCCATGTCTCTCCCATGCTTTTGTTAGATGAGGGAAATAAAATACATGAAGAATATGCTTGTAAGCTAAATTTTATCCATCTGCTGATAGGTTTCATTCAGCTGGAACAACTGCCTAGCTTAAAGCTCTAATTACCTGCTATAATCTGTGATTTTAGAAGTGTCTCCTTTCTTTGTTTTAAAAAGTCAATTTAAAATAAAAAATCCTTTCCTGTGAAATTGATTTGTAAAATCCATATATAACAAAATTTCCTATGTGCTATGTTTTCTTCATAACATAAACCTACACCCACAAGTGTATATAAACATAGCTTGACAGCTTCATCTCTCTTCATAATGACATGAGCCTGTATTGGCTTATTATCAACTCAAGAATTAGAAAGTAACAATCTTACCTATTTTGGATTCAGCCTTGTCTTAAAGATTCTGCTCTCCTGATTTTCTGTTCATTTTCTGGTCTTTGTTAAAAAAATCATGTATGTATGTATCCTAAAGTATATATTGCTCAGTTTAGCATGTGAGCATGATAAAAATTGTCCCAACACTAAACTAGTTTTGGTCATTCTACTGTTCATAAAATAATATTGCTCTGTTCATAATCTCACTTCCCTGAATAGAGTTAAGTGTACTTGCACACATTTATATAACAATATCCTTTCTTTTTTTAAGACATGTCAGCTCATGCATTTTCAGACTTTTTTAGTGAATGCATCTTTTTGACATAGTCTTCTTTCGGTATTATTATTTCTAAGATTTATCTCATTTTGTACCTGTACCTTATTTACTTTTAATCTTTTGTAATGATTCCTTTTTGTGTATCATTCTAGTTAGCAAATATATCATAAATTATATATACATACATTTATACATATGCATACATATGCATGTCTGTATGTGTGTATATGGGTGTACGTGTGTGTGTGTTGGTCTTGTGATTGATATTTGCATTTTTTATTTTGGTGTTTATTAATAGCACTGCTAAGAACATTTTGTACATGTTCTAAAGATTGAGCCAAATTGCTTCCTAGATTAATTTTATACCCACACTTACAGAATTGAATCTGTTGGTCATTAAATAAAATTGCAGTATTCATAACTTTACCTGCCTTAATAGAGAGAATTAAAGTTACTTTCATATGTTTATATAATAACATCATTTATTTTGTTGAGAAATGCCTACACATGATTTCTGGTGACTTTTATAGTTGTTAATTTTCTTTTCTTATCCTTTTCATGTATTTTCATTTTATTATAAATTCATTTGTTACCATAGGTATTACATATACATTTTGCCATTTTGTAGTTATGATGTAATGTTTCTTCCCCTAAGATCATAAATAGATTTCACAGGTTTTCTTCTAAACATTAAATCTTTGACTTTCAGATTTATGTCATTGATATTGTGAATACTGTGAGATAACACACCTCCTTTGCTTTTTCTTTTGCAAAATGCAGCATTTGTTATTTTCTATTCTTTAAATGTATTTATTGTACTATAACATACATACTGAAATGAACATTATGTGTACTGCTCAATGAATTCCTTCATGTGGATATAGTATTCATTACTACCTTACATAGGTGTAGTATTCTAAGTCAGAAACATTCCAGCCCCACCATGAATTTATCTTATGTCCATTCCCTGTCAATAAATACCCTGCTCCATGAACTAATTATTACATGTCACAATAAAGTACATGTACAAATTTTTAAGCTTTTTGTGGAGAGTGGATTGTAAGAAGCCTGTGAGAACTTGACATAAGCACAGCTATATCAAATAATCTGTGGGCTGTTTTGGCGCAGCCCCCAGACACAGAAGGGGGTGAGGGCAAAATGCAGCACAGCTGTTTCTCCTACAATGTTTATGTTCAGATAATAGTGATCACAGGTTCCTGCTATTCATGATAACTACAATGTCATCCCTCTCGCCAGCCCCAAGAACTGTTGCTCTACTTCCTGGTTTGCCCCTGTATATAATAAACTCACTGGAGGTGGATGAAGCTGTTGAATGTCTCCACCACAGCACCCAGCCCACTGACCCCAGCTTTCTGCATGTTTGTCTTCTGTCTTTTGTCAGTTAGGTTTCTAGGACAAGCTCTTGCAGGCCATGAGAGCTTTTTATGAGTGTAATCATGTAACATATAATATATTTTGTCCTATCATCAGATAAAACTTTGAGTTTCTCATGGGAACAAGAGATCCTACTAACCTAACATGAACTTATTTCCATTCAAGGTACTGAATTCAGAGTATTCTCAAATCATTTCCTTCATTTCAGGCTAAGGCACATCTTGAATTCTAAAGTAGAACTTTTCTGCATCTATGCCTATCTGATCTATGCCATCATAGAATGTGCTTTGCCAATTTCAATAAAGTATATCTGATGTGAGGAGAAATGTGAGCTATCATTATGATAGTGAAAATAGAAATGTGTGTATACTCTCCTCTACAAAGTGCTTCTAATGTACCCAAGGATTAGCAGTTGGAACTCTATAAACAGTTATCTAAAATGCACACTTATTACTCAAACTTTTCTTTAAATTCCATTTTTTGTATGGTAATTTCTGCTTCACATTTATGCTAAGATTCTCCCCAAACTATTTTTAGGTCTATTAACCAAGACATCTGCCTCCACCTTAACCTCTGTATTTCTTCTTGAAGGAGAGGGAATGAATTTCCAAAAGCCAATATAATTAAGGTAAACTGTGTAAGTAAGTTTATTTTTCTTGTCTGTTTGAAAATATATACAATCACACATAGCAACATTTTGCTTAACACAAGATCATGTATATGATGGTGATTCCATAAAATCACATGGTCAAGTGACATTGTAGATATTTTAGCTTGTGTAAGTGCTATCTGTGTTCACACAAAGATGCATTTCTCAGAATGCAGCCCCCACCATTAAGTGGCACGTGAATATCTATGAAATATGCACTTCAGATAGTCTGAAAGCATTACTATTAGTTGAATTAAAATAAATCAGGCTTACATTTAGTTTTCACAACAGAGAATATATCATTGCATTGATTTCTTTGCCTAATGGAAGAAAATACTGTAATTTCACTTCTAATCATGACATGTGTTTCTGAACTAAAGGAATTTGATTTTCATACAACATAGACCACTAACATATTAGACAGAAATCCAAAGAGAGCAACTGACAGGCTGTCCCTATGCAACACCTCAGCCAAGTGAACAGGTAAATACAAAGAAATTTTCATTTAGCTGCAAGCAGGATGATAATTATTGCAATGATTGTAATTTGGTGGTTTGAGTAGTTGCAGAGGTAAGTAGCATGAACATCCCAGGAGAAACTAAAAACAGATGTGAAAGATGCAAAAATGGAACCACATGGCCCAGAAACCATCTGGAGTGCACAGAAGAGGTCAGAGTACTTTCTTCCCTTCAATTTGTCAAAAGAACTTGACCTGAACACGTACAACTTCTGAATTTCACTGCATGAAAATCATGTTTAATGCAAACTAAATAAACAAAGAACAGAAGTTAAACCCCCTGCTGCCAGAGTACAGAAAAAGGAATCCTAGCTTGCCTTCTCCAGAAAGCAGTGAGAGCACTATCAGGTGTGTGGAAGTCTTGGTCTTCTGTTTGGCTACTCTTGATACCTGAGGTGTCTAGGGTATAGGAACATTCTTCTCACTGTTGGAGTTTGGTGGTACAGATATTCCTGAAACAGCACCCCTGAAGAGAAGAGTGGTGTCTCTTCACTACTATCTCAATTGGAAGACTAAATTCCTCTGTGGTTTTACCTGACATGGGGAGGGAGGTTGTGACTACTAACAGTAATGAGAGTCCTTGTCTCTGACTCAGTCTTCTCTGAAACCTCATAGGTGAAATGTATCTTCCTGCCTAACTGCAGCTGTTGGGGTGGGAATGGACTGCAGCTTTTCAGCTTGGCAAGTCCAGTGGTTATTGTCTGGATGTTTGTATGTATTGATAGGGTATCTCTTTCCTGATCTTTTGGGTAGACAGAATAAGTTTTCATGGACTTTCTTTTCTCTATTCTGGTTCATTCAACTCTTCTCTGTACCCAGTTGCAATATATATCTCAAAGAAAATCCAAGACACACACTACCATGTCAACCCCTTCCTCTACTATGTCCTCTACTTTCAAAGTCTATGTATGTTTACTGCAAATAGAACATATGGGGTTTTAGTGAAAGTTAGCAGAAGGAACAATATGTATAATTCTACCCTATTTTCCAAAGGGTAATTTATGAAAAGTAATATATGCAATAAGTTAATAATTTGAATGAGATTTTTTAGTAATATTATTTCAGAACAAATTTGTATTTCCAATACATTACTGGCTTTATTTCTTTTTTTTATTTCACAAGAGAAAAACACCTTTATTTTTAGGATAAACATCAGTTACAATGATAAAGATAATGAAGTATTTCATTTTTACACCAAACTTCTTCCTTTCAAATATCTTTATATCATTCTTCTCATGAGCATTTGCCCAGTTTTAACAATATTTAACACAATAATTTTTGGTGCATAAATATCATAAACAATGAAAGAACACTGTTATACACTTTTTAAAAAGAGTATGGTCCAAGTTCTTATTGCAAATTGGATTAATCTCCTTTAACTTTATCATTTTTACATTTATTTATAAGTGTATACATTGTGCACACTTGTATACACTCCCCCACCCTGCTCTCTTCCAGGTAGAACCTGTTCCATCCTCTTGTTCTCTGATTTTGAAGAGAAAACATAGGAGATAATAAAAAAAGACATATTGTTTTTGCTATTTAAGATAAAGAGAGCTATACAGAGAGATTCCTAACACTGCTTCCATGCACTTGTGAATTGCAACCCACATTAGTTCATCTGTACCAGACCTCTTCACTACTTCCTGGTTCCCTTCCCATAGTGTCCTCTGCCAGTTTAAAATTACTTTATTTGCTCCTCCACAGTGAGCACATCAACCATATTCAAGTTTTGGGTTTCCTTTCCTTTCTATTTCTCCCATGTGTATTCTCCTCTTAGTGTGTGACCCATGTCCAATAATATTACTGCATTTATTTTGGGTCTGTAATCTGCATATGAGGAAGAACCTGTAATTTTTGGCCTTTGAGCCTGGCTAATTTCACTTAACATGATGTTCTGTAGCTCCATCCACTTACTTGTGAATGACAAAATTTCATTCTTCTTTGTGGCTGAGTAAAATTCCATTTTGAATAAAAGCCACATTTTCTTGATCCATTCATTAGTAGTGGGGCAACTTGGCTGTTACCATAGCTTTACTATTGTAAATAGTACTGCAATAAAGATAGGTGTGCAGGTGCTTTTGTAATAGCTTGAGTCACATTCCTTAATTCTTAATAAATATTGATGGAACTTTCAAAGTTTGTTCATAAAATTCCCTTTACAGGCTCTATGGTTTTCAAAAAACATTCTTTGTTTTTTGAAAAGTTTATCAGGACCTAAGCAATTCTTATAGATATGATAATAACTAATTAATTTTCATAAAATAATGTCAAGGACAGAATTTCAGGTTTCTGCATTAACATTTTCTTTCAGTGTTTGGAGGTTTCATAATTATTGGACTAATTTCTTAAGCCTATTTCAAATATCATGTTTAAAATTGCTTCTTCAGGTTCAATTCCATTACTAATAAACCCCCATCTGATTAATCTGAAAGTAGAGAATTGTGCTAGATTTAAAAAAATCATTGTTAAATCATTTCAAATTCTATAGCTATACATACAAATTAAATACACTACTGCAGAATGGAACACTTAGCCAGGTAATTTGATTTTTAATTGTTACAAAAGTAATATCTATAAGGAAAAAATGTTTTCCCACTACTCCTACTTTCACACATGCACACACACTGAGCAACTAGGAATTCACATTGTGCTGTTGTCTTTATGAGTGACTCAGGTGTGCAGCCTCCATTTTTCATCTCAACACAGTGGAGAAGTAGAATTTGTTATCAGAACTTGCTGCCAACAACAAGTATCTAATGATATTTTGGTGGCCTCAGCAAAGCACCTTCCACAATTAACATACTGAATACTTATTCTATACATGGTATATTGTCTTTATAACCCCACTGGAATATAAGCTCCCCATTAGCAGTGCTGGGGTTTGAACTCAGAGTCTTGCACTTGCTAGACAAACACTTTACCACCTGAGGCATGCCCCCAAGCCCAAAATTGCATCTGTGTACTAACGACACACATTTGAAAAATAAAATCTGTCAAAAAAAAGCAATATCATTTATAATGGCACAAAATATTCAGAATTTTGGCATATATGTAAGAAAATGCCTGCTAGAGTAGTGTGCTAAAAATTATAAACCATTGCTGATTTAAAGACTGTATGAATAAATGGAGAGGTGTGCTTTCCCCTTGATTAGAAAAATGAATATTAAGACACAGATTGTCCCCATACTGATGTAAAATACAATGAAATTTCAGTGTAAATATTGGCATCTTTCATGGAAATAAATAACATTTTTAAAGACTTACATTAGAAACACAATAGACTTACAATAGCAAAAATAACATCGTAAAGGTCAAAATCATAGGGTACTGTGTAATTTCAAAACTTACCAGAAACCTACAAGCATAAAAACACAGTGCTACTGACAAAAAAACAGATACAAAAAACAGATGCAATAAGCAATGAATCTAGATAATTTCCACAGATACTCTTCTAATATCTATTCTTTATCACCTACAATGAAATTCCTTAAAGAATGGAGAGTATTATTAAAAGTGTGTTTAGAATAACTGGATGTCCATATAGAAAAACAGAGAAAAAAAATTTTCAAACTTATGCCATTCCCCAAATAAGTAACATTTAATTAAAATTGATGATGTGCCTATATATAAACACTAAAGTTATACACTTCAGGTAGAAGGCAGGGAGCTTGTCAGTTCCTTGCTTGTGTGCTTGAGTGTTTACAGATTTGGCATAGGTGACATTTGTTAGATAAACATAAGTTGATGAATGAGTAAAGAAAATGAATTGATAAATTTGAGTGAATTAAATGCTTGTCTTATTCAAAGTATGTCACTATGAAAATTAAAAGCAAACCACTCACCAGGAGAATCTATTTGCAAAGCAGGGACCAAACAAAGAATTTTATCAGAGTAAGTAAAGCCACCTACAATTCAGTAATAGGAATTGAAACAATCAAAATTTAATGTTAGGCAAAAACACTTCAGAATGTATATGTGGATGCTAATTGAAAGATTAAAAAGTGTTGGGCATAATTAATCATCAGATAAGTGTCCATTTTGTAGAATGACCCAAACAAAATGACTAAAGCCCCAAGTGTTAGGATAAACATGATATTGAAGCATTCATGTATTACTAGTTGAAAAAGGATACTCATTATGAGCCATGCAAAATACTTCAACAGTTTCTTATAAAATTTATCTAAGATCTTATCGTATGACCCACCAATTCTTGCAGTTTTAAAAAATTAACATGTATCTCTGTATAAATACTTCTACAATATGTTCATAAGAATTGCATTCATACTGGGCAACAGTGGTTCATGCCTGTAATCCTAGCCCCACAGGAGGCAGAGATCAGAAGGATCACAGTTTGTGGCCAACCCAAGCAAATAGTTCACCAGTCCCCATCTTGAAAATACTCAACACAAAGAACAGCTGGCGGAAATGCTCAAGTGATAGTGTGCTTGTCTAGCAAGCATGAGACCCAGAGTTCAAATGCCAGTAGCTTGAAGATAAAATAGAAAAAAAGAATTCCACCCATTATAGCCAAAGTCCAGAAAATAAAACCCAATGTTCACCAAAAGGTACAGGCACAAGTGAACTTGCAATGAAAATCTCTCACTGGTAGAATGGAAGGAACTAAATACTAACAACAAAATGAAAATCCTCAAATGTATTCCTTGACAAAGGACAGACTCATTATATTCATACTTAAGCTTTCAATAAATAAATTCTGGAAAAAAATCTAATCCATACTTGAGAGGAAAAACAGTCTGTGGGTGTGAAATATTGTAAGCTTTGTTAAAAACAGATAATAAATTTCATTGTTTTAAAAGGTAAAATTTAAGCTGGGTGTGGTGGTGCACACCTGTACCTGCAGTCCTATCCATATGGGAGGATTGCCTGATGGCAGGAGTGCAGAACCAGCCTGAGCAACATAGCAAGGCAAGAACTTGTCTCAAAAAATAAAAAAGATATAATGTACTACATGTAAAAAAAATTATACATACTTAAATAAAATTAACACTCTAGTATTCTCCAAATGCAGAAAGATACTTGCTTGCACTCTTTATTAGTGTCCATAGACATAGGGCCACAGCTATAAATAAGTATACATGTTCACACTATACATACACCTCTCTATGTACACCTATAAGCACAAATACATGTTTATTTTTATGTTAAAATGGCCTTAAGGCACTCATGGTGTATTTTCATTAGTACGATTCACCTATTTCATGGCTGATATGGAAACTGAATATGAGATAAAAGTTACATTCAGGTAGAATGAAACATTTAAACTTTTGTTTCAAAGGCAGCATTTTTATCTTCTCTAAATGAACAGCTTCATGACAGATGTCACATTTTTTACAGCTGTTTCCTTTATCATTTTGAATGTGATTATTTTGGGGGTTTGTTTTTCTGTTTTTACTGCTAGGAAAATCTCTAGAGAAATTAATTAGAATCTTTCAGTTTAAAAATATTGCCATTATTCTAACAATGAATGATTTCAATGCATGTCATTTCGATGAAGTAAATGGAATAATGAGATCTTTAGATTCTGAGCCAACACATACAAAAATGTCTTTCAAAGGCAGAAATGTAAGAATTTTCACTTTCACAGAACTTAACTCTGGTTCCTTGAGTCAGAGCTGAGGTAGTCACTTCCATATGTTGTCTGGGAAACTGCAGAGAAGTGTCTGACACACAGTTCCCATCTTTTGGGATCCCAGCTGGGATCCCACCTGGTGTGGTGCCATCAGAAATCTGCCAGGTATGCAGACAGCTAACTAAAGTCCTCCATAAAACCAACCCAGGGCACAGAGCCAAGGACAGAGGCCTGGACATTGCATCACCCTTGCCTATCTCCACACTAATGGTTAAAATGTTTCAACCACCTGCATAGCTGGGCAAGTCACTAAATATGTAAAACTATGAAAAACTATTTTTTAACACAACACATCATCCATGTTGGTACAGAGTGAATGTGTTTGTAACTTTTAGTTTCACATTTTATCCTAACCTCCAATATGATGGTTTTATGACATAGAGACTTTGGAGGTGACTAAGTCATAAAATTGAAGTGCATACACACTGGCACACTGGTATACCCATTCATCCCTTTTGAAAAGCAGAAATACAGATTGACAGTAAATCAGGATACTGGGAAATTTCACTGATTTTGGTGTGTAAGACACACAGACTAAGGGAAAGAGTTGGCAACAAGTGAGATAATCGCTTAGAGGCTGGGAAGTAAACAAGGAAAAGGCAAAGCTCAACTCCATTAGTGTCCTGTAATTGACTCAAAACCTTGAAGAACCAAATATATGGAGCTGGACCTCTTCAACATTGTTCTTTTTAACTCTATGTGAGAACCACAGTTTACAGTGTCCTATAGAGACAGAAATAGTCAGGGGCTGAAGAGCACAGAAGGAATCCTGAGTACAATGATAGAGATTAGTGAGTTTATCATTGTTCCAAAATGAATCACCACATGGTGTTTTAAAGCAACAGAGACACTCCACCTCATTGTTTCCAAAGCTTAAGAGTCTGGGCCAGCCTCAACTGGGGTCAGCTCCTCCTTTAGGGCCATAACAAATCAAGAGGTTGGCTGGAGTGACTTCATTTCCTTGAAGCTATCCTACTGACATCTCATTTTCATTCTTTAGGCTCCCCCAGGACTGTCCACTACCTGGAGACTGCCTTGGGTCCTCCCCACATAGGAACCTCTGATGTCAGCAGGAGAATCTGGCTACTTTCAGATCTCTCCAGGCTTTTTATGGGTAATCTTGAGTAGGTCAGACCAATAATCTCCTTTTCCATTAAAGTTGACTAACTAGGCACATTAATCACATCTGCAAAATCCCTCCTGCCAAACATCATGGTGCAAACATAGTGATATCCCATGTTCTTCAAATTCCTCCTTACACCTGGTGAGGAAGCTAGAAGGGCTTGTGCACCAGCAGATAGTTGCTTTGGAGAACATCTCAGAACTCTTCCTGTACATCAGGGAAGAAAGGAGGAGGAGCTCTGGGCTCTGGAACAGAAGGAATCCTCAGTACAAAGCTGGAGACAAAGGGAGTTCATGTTTTATTGTTTTGGGAGTGGCATGGCAATGCCAAACTGCCTGGATTTTTCAGGAAAGATATCATCTTCCTTGTGTCAAAGAACCTGACAAAGGGGACAGACAATCTCTTTTAAATTCATTAATGTGCTGCACATGAATGCCTACTGTGCACCCCAAGGACAGCTGATATCCTCCTGAGAATCAATCTGAGGATCCATAGCCTTCAAAATCAATTACAAATCTTTAGTGAATCACTCATGTTTCCATTTGCTCTGCTTTTGAATTTATTTATTTTCTTTGATTATTGGATTCTTTTACTTCTTTATTTTTTGGTGGTCCTGGGGCTTGAACTCAGGGCCTTCTACTCACCCTGCAGGTGCTCTACCACTTAAGCCATGACCACAGATCTTTTTGCACTGATCTTTCCCAACCAGGACTATGATCCTCCTATTTGTGCCTCCCCTCATAGACAGGATGACAAGTATGTGCCACAATGCCCACATATTTCCATTGAGATGGGGATCTTGCCAGCCACTATTTCCAGCTATTGGGTGAGACAATGTCTTGTTATCTTTTAGCTCTGGCTTGCCTTGAACCACATACCTCCCAATCTTCACCTCCTAAGTAGCTGGGATTGCAGGCTTTAGCTTCACCACTCAGGTGATTATTGATTCTTTTTTTTTTATTATTGATTCTTTGGTAGCATATAACTAATTAGAGGACAAGCACTAAAGAACTAGAATAAAATATGTGATGAAAAATGGAGGGGAAAAGCCAGCTACTGATGGTTCATGCCTATAGTCCTGGCTACTCAGGAGGCTAAGTCAGGAGGATTGCAGTTCTAGGCCAGCCTGAGAATAAAAGTGAGCTGGCAAGACTCTCTATCTCAATGGAAAAAAATCTGAGCATGATAATGGGCACCTGTCATCCTAGCTATGGCAGGAGACCTAAAATAGGAAGACCATGGGTCAGGCTTGCCTGGGCATAAGTAAGACCTCCTTTCAAAATAACCAGAACAATAAATGCTGGAAGTGTGGCTTAGGAGGTAGAGCACTTGCCTAGCAAACCCTGAGTTCAAACACCTGACCCCACAAAAAAAGGGCTAAAACCCAAAAATTATTAGGAAAAATTACTCCCAAATTTAGCACCAGTAAGGTTGTAACAATCAGGTAGTGATATAACAATGCATTCTCATATATGCAATCTTGCTGAAGATAATTTGCATATGTAATTTTCTGGAAATAAAAATAAGTGTTGTAAAACTTCTAAAATACAATTAAAGATCTATAAAACTTAAGAATTTAGTATTGGGAACTCAGTTAAAAATAAATGGGAAAAGTGACAGTAATAAAAACACCTAAACATAACTCATGTGTTTCAAGCCTTATTTAATGTGTAAAGTGAAATGTATAGAATGTTGTGAAAAAAGACATACCTAAAACAGTTTGGGAAACATGACTGCCAGAGTGTGTCTCTTGGATGTTCCCAGAGGCCATGTGTGGAAGGCTTGGTCCCCAGCCTGTTGTGGTATGGGGAGGTGGTAGAATATTTAGGAGGTAGAACTTATAGAAGGAAGTTATGTCATTAGGGACCCTCGACATTTCTTGTCTCTCTCTTTTGGCCTCTGTGCTGTCATGAGATAAAAAGCTTTGCTCTACCATGTGCTCTGAATCTTCTGAAATTCTGAACTAAAATAAACCTTTCTGTGTTAATCATCTCAGGTATTTTGTCATAGTAACAAAAAACTACTACAATAACCATTCTCTTCCTCCCCTTAGAAGTCATCTTGGTATATAAAAGGTTTAGGAAATTCTGGGGGAAAAAATCCAATTGCTCATCAAGAAAATTCTACACCCTTTGGGTAGCTGGCAGATATTCCTGTTCTAAACAAGATAAAAAATGTTCTGATTTGATGTTAAATTTAATAAATAAATTGGCTCATTACTTATGCTACATATTGTACATGTGTGGTTTATATTCTCTGAAGAAAGGCAGATTAATGATGATAACATCATTATGACATTCATAACATGATGATTGAGAGGAGGGCAGGATGGTGGCATTTTAGTTTCACAGGTGGAAACCAGTACAGTGTTCACATTTGGAGACACTCACAAGTGTATGGTAGGAAGTTTTGGCATCAGGAGCAAAGAAGGAATAGTATCACACCCAGCACTGCCTTGAGTTGCTGTTTCTGTCATGCCAGCACTGTTTCCTGGCTTGGCATAGATGGCATCATATTAAATAATCCTTGAGTCAGCAGCAAGATGAAGGGCTGGAATGGACCAAAGTAAAGCACACCCACAGGAGGCATACACTGAGACACCCATTTGAACATCAATTCAAATATTAATAATAAAAAACAGGACTATAAAATAGGTACATTGGGTGGGGGAAAAGCTGAATGAAGGAGATTAAGGTGATGGAATGTGGTAGATGGACTTCATATTCCTGTGAGAAACAGAACTAAGAAACCTCTTGCAATTGCTTTAAATGGGGTGGGAAGGGGTTAAAGGGAAGAGATGATGGGGGCAAGGTAACAAATGTACAGCATAAGTCTCATCAGAATTCACTATGAATCCCCCTGTGTAATGAATATAATTAAAAATATATTTAAAAAGAAATATAAACTCAGAATAGCACCTACAATAGTGCAAGATAAAATGCTACTTTGAGAAAAATAGTGTGGAATACCATTATTAGAAAATTTTTAAATGAATTCACTAAACCTAAATATACAGTTTGGGTAAAAGAAAACTAGACAATATTTATAAGAAATAAGAAAAAGTAGCAATGACTAAAATCAGTAAACTGGAAATCAAGGAAGACAATGTTTGAGAAGAACAAAGCTATAGCCACATTCTCTGAAAAGTTAAATAATATAAACATTTCACAATGTTGAGCACTAATGAAGAGAAAAAAGTGAAAATAACTCTAGCAGAGACATATAAAATGAAAAAATACAAAAAATTTAACTACATAAAAGCCAGTTTGGAAACACCAAAATTAGTGCAGGAAGAAAATTTAAGTAGGCCAATAACAAAGCTATACAAAAATGAAATAATAGTAAAGAGGCTTCCTTTAAAATTTTTATTTTATCCCTCCCCAAAATTATTTTTTACCTTCTGTGAGTTTTCCTCCTAGAAAATACACAGAAAAGAGCTGTTCATATTGTTTTAAATGGTTAAAATAACCTTGATTCCTAATCCATTTAAAGCTAGAAGGACAATACAGGAAAATAAAAGTGGCAAATTTGTACATGTAAAATTCTAAATATTAACTCAGAAACTCTAGAAGTATATTTAAAACATGCATAAGATCAAATAGGCCTCATTCCAATAAAAACATTACTCAAGAATAGAAAAAATAATCACTGTATTGATCACACATCCATGTGAAAGACAAAATACCATACAGTTGGTGACACAAGTGTTTGTTAACATTCACTAGAGAAAACATCTTAGCAAACTAGGAGCAGAAAGGAAATTTAAGACAAGAACTTAAGCACTGGCACGCCAGAGCTGGCACCTCCTCACTGCTGCTATGAGCTGCTGCTCAGCATTAAATATGGTGTTTCATTCACTCTCAAATGGATTCAAAAAAGGGATGACAGAAAGCAAGGCCGGACAAAGAACCCTAGCCTCTCAACTACCTTGCAAACCGTGTTTCACAAAAAATATATTTGCCTTGTGTATTTTGCCAGGAGTGTTGGAAGCCTGTCCTTGATGCTTGGGCATCTGGGGAGCACTGTCATAGACCATCACTGTTTCCATCTCTGTTTTGTACTGCAGGTGCTGTGTGAAAGTGAGAAGCAACAGTGAAGAGCCTCAGTAAGAAAGCATGTCTGGGATGGACCAGAAATCTAAGGCCAGGTCTCTGCAACCTGAGCTAAAAGGGCTCAGGCTACCTGCTCTTCAACCAGTCATGATGCTGGGCAGAGACCCTATGCTGCTTAAACTGCCCTCTTTGTCTTTTCTCAACTTGTATTGACACTTAACTTGTTTCTGCTTGACTCCTGCTTTCTCCAACTGATGCATCTCCCATTGCTGTTCTACAAGTTTCTGTCCATTCATCAAAGATGTCTTTGATTGCTCTTCATCCCACATTTTAATCTTTTCCATCAACTCCTTTTCCAGTTCAGACCAGAAACAGGACCTGTTAACTATTCAAACCTTTGTTATGAAGTCCAAATGAAATGGTATTCTAAAGAATGACTATCTCCTTCCCAGAGAATCATCAGCCTAACTTCAGATGACTGGACCTCCTGGATAGAGGTCAGAGTGACTATGAATCAAGTCTACACATGATGCTTTTGCAACACACACAAAAGTGGAAAAAAGTAAAAATACAGAGTCAAAATACTCAGAGTTTTATTTTGCTTTGTTTTTTTACTGAGACATTGTCTTTTTAAATAGCCCAGCCTAGCCTCAAAATAGCACTTGTCTTACTCCAGTTCCAGAGTGGTGGGATTGCTGGTATTTACCACTACACCTGGATCAAATACTGAGATTTTGATACCTAAATTTGGAGCCAACACTGGGCTGATCAGTATAGTTAAATAGGCAGGGTACATTATGAACAGGACCTTAGAATACAATTATCTGGGTTTCAATATGGAACCCAGATAGTAACTGTGAAAAGGTGGGCAAATTACTTCTCAATGTCCTTCTGTAAAGCAGACCCATGTCTACCTATAGGGAAATTGTGCTAATTATATGAATACATGAAAATATTGTGAAATAGTATCTGGCACAAGTCAACAAATGCTAGCTATTATTACTAAAATAGAAACTAGTTACAAAGGCCACAGCACTTTGTCAAATGCTTGCCTTATGTGATGGGCTGAATTGTTTGCCATAACTCATGTTGACATCCTCACCCCCAATACCTCAGAATGTGACTATTTGCAGATGGGGGGTCTTTAAAAAGCTAATTTAACTTAAAATGAGGTGATTAAGTAGACATGAATCCAATGTAACTGGTGGTGATTAGGACAGAGACACAGAGTAAAAACAGACACCAGAGAATGGCCACCTACAAGCCAAGCAGAAACAACTCAGAAGAAACTCAGTCCTGTCAATGACACCCAGAACTCAGACTTATAGCTTCCAGAGTTGAGAGAAAATAAACTTCTGTTTTAAGCCACTGAGTGTGAGGTACTTTCTTATAGCATCCTTAACAAACTAATACCCTATGATTGTCAGTTGTTTACACTGAAGAGTCAATATACAGTTATTATCTCCCATCTAAGCAGAGAACACAGATGTGGAGAAAAATAACACAAAGCAAAGGACACACAGACGTGAGATATGTTTCATTCAAGGTCTCTTGGCAGCAATCCTCAATGATTTTTACTGAGCAATGTCTCAGGGCCATATTTCCTGTTGCCCTAACTCAAGTCCATGATTTACACAGGACCACAATACAGCAACTCCTTAGTTACCTACACACATAATCACAGCCTGGACTATGAGGTCCTGATATTGAGCTTTTGAAACAATTCTTCTGTGGTAGCTATGCAGTTCAGAAACATGAAATGTCTGTGCATATTTCATATTTCTTATTCACATATATATGAAAATTTTATTCTAAAAAGTCAATCCAGGGATGCAACTCAATGGTAGAGCAGTTCCCTATCATGTGTGAGACTCTAGGGCTGAGATCATGAATTCTATCCCTATTCTAATTTTTTGAAAATCAAAATCTTATAACTCCTTCATGCTGTTAACTAATGTAAATTAAGCCAATGTAGACTCATTATTTAAGAATACAGAAAAGCCTTTCAGTTCTTTTTCAAACTGCTTCATACTATTGAAATCCCAGGCCAAAATTTCATGAGATATTGCTTGACAAGTTTAGTGATGTTGCAATATTCTCCAGATGTAGGCAACAGGCACCTTCATCTCCACATACCGCACTTCTTTCAAAGCATGTGTCTGGACTGTGTTCTGATTCTTCCATACACACGATGATCTGTCTCTTTATGTTGAAAAACTGATCATATCTAGATACCTATAAAACAAAACTGTTACAGGATAGTAGAGGAAGGCCAGATGGATATTCACAATTGAGTCTACAGATAAGTTCACAAATAAATCAACTCATGGCCAACAGAACATGCCATGTCTAGGAATTTGACCATTCTAGGTACTTTTGAAAGAGGTAAATTTGTTAGAAAATTTGCTTTGGCTTAGCTAGAGGGTGGTACTTCTAATTCATGCCATAATCCTCATTTTAATAATCCTAAGAACAATACTTTATCAATGAAAATCAATTTATTATTCCCTTCTCTATTCCTATTAATTGAGAAAAGAGGGGAGTGTTCGTTGTATGTTCTACAAATTTCTACAATTTTATTTATCTTCATTAAAGTAAGGACTCTTGTGTGAATTAAGGAAAATATACCACTGTATACTAAACTTCACACCTAATTTCATGTTGAAAGTTTAAAAAACAAAACACTAAAGTAAGAGAAACCTGATGGCCAAAGTCAGTTATTTTAACTGGCAAATATTTTCTCCCACTCTGTGGGTGGTCTTTCAGTTTAAAGACCATTTCTTTTCTAGTGCAGAAGCTTTTTAATTTTATGAAATCCCATTAATTCATCCTTTCTCTTAGTTGCTGGGCTGCTGTGGTTCCATTGAGGAAGTCTTTGTCTATACCTATTTGTTCCAGAGTGTAGGGACTGATAACCAGAATATACAGGGAACTTAAGAAACTAAACTCTCCTAAAATCAATGAGCCAATAAAGAAATGGGCAACTGAACTAAACAGAACTTTTTCAAAAGAAGAAATTCAAATGGCCAAAAATCACATGAAAAAATGCTCACCATCTTTGGCCATATAGGAAATGTAAATCAAAACCACAATAAGATTCCACCTTACCCATTAGAATAGCCATCATCAAAACCAACAACAACAACATGTGTTGGCAAGGATGTGGGGAAAAAGGAACCCTAATCCACTACTGGTGGGAGTGCAAGCTGGTGCAACCACTCTGGAAAAAAATTTGGAGACTTCTTAAAATCTAAACATAGAACTGCCATATGATCCAGCAATCCCACTCCTTGGGATATACCCAAAGTACTGCAACACAGGTTACTCCAAAGGCACCTGCATGCCCATGTTTATTACAGCACTATTCACAATAGCCAAGTTATGGAAACAACCAAGATGCCCCACTATTGATGAATGGATCAAGAAAATGTGGTACTTGTACACAGTGGAATTTAACTCAGCCATGAAGAAAAATTAAATCTTATCATTTGCAGGTAAATGGGTGGAACCAGAGAACATCATTCTGAGCAAGGTCAGCTAGGCTCAGAATACCAAAAATCATATGTTCTCCTTCATAGGCAGACTTTAGATCTAGGGCAAATGCAGCAATGTGGTTGGACTTGGATCACAAGACAAGGGGAGAGCACATATGGGAGCTATAGGAATAAGTAAAAATCCCAAAATATGAAAGCATTTGATGTCCCCACTCCAGAGGAACTAATACAGGAACCTTAAAACAACAGGTTACCATGATCAGGAGATCAGGAACCAATGTAAACATCAGTTAGAGTTGAATCAACATGGGCGGTAACACATGGATACACAAAAGCAATAGTAGGAATCTCTATAGCTATCCTTAACTCAACTAGCAAAATTGCTTTGTCTTTCTTGTTATGCTTATGACTTCTTCAACAAAATAAGTGATAAGGGCAGAACAGGATCTGCTTGGAACTGGGTGGGGGGTAAAGTATGGGGGGGGGCAGGGTGGAGAAATCACCAAAATAATGTATGCACATGTGAATAAATGAACAAAAAATTAAAATAAAATAAAAGTGAAAAATATAAACAAATAAATAAACAGCACTCAAGGTTTATAATATGGTAATTTATTCTTATAAGGCACTGGACAAATGTTTGGTGCCATAAGTTAATAAAATAATTTATGAAAAAAATAACAAAAAATAAAAACCAAAGTCAATTATTTTTTATTTCCTTTACATTGCTTCCAGGAAACTCTATTGATGTCAGGATCTTCCTGATTCCCTTCACTGCCAGGTATACATATCCTAACCCATTAAATGGGACCTCTCTCCTAGGTTGCTCCAGCTAGAGACCAGCAGTTGGTTATTCCTGTACTGGTGACAGGGACCTGAGACACTTATCAGTATGTTGTTAAATTTCCAAGCCACACATCTGTCCTAACGTTTACAGTCTTCACACCATTTTCACTGAGGGATGTTTCAGGACCCTATCTCCTTGTGTCCTCAAACAAATCCCTTATTTGCAGTGGACCACAATACACCAACTCCTCAGTTACCTACAGACATAATCACGATCTGCTCAGACCTAGACTATGAGTTTCTGACACTCAGCTTTTGAGGCATTTCTTTTATGGCAGCTATTTGGTACAATAGTCTGCAGCATCTGTGTATGAAAAGAACCAGACAGGATGGGTTTCTTGAGGTAATTTTTCCTTTTATTTTCTTTCACATAAAGAACTGAACAGTACCATATGTGCCAATCCTTTCCTCAGAGTTGATTAAAAGTGTTAATGTGTCCTATAAATCAAAACTATAGGGAGAAGACACTTTCTATCACTTATTACTTGCTTTGCTTCCCAACAGAGATACTCTGGACATACAGGAAAACATTTTATTGGAACCAATTACCCAGGCAGCATGTCTTCCCCAATCCTCATGTCGAGCACCACTATAAGGAGACCCTCCATTTGTAGTTCTAACAAATGCCTCTTCCTAAATCTCAGAATCAATATGGATCTCCAGTGACCTCTGGGTTGCCACCAGTTCTTTTTGGTAGACACACATCCTTTTTGTAAATCTCTTCACCAGACTGTTGTTTCTGTCAATTATTTTAAAGGAGCTTCTATAAGAGAGAAAACAGATTAAAAAAGTGTGGGACCACAGTAGACAAAGTCCCTATCATCAACACAAAACCCCTATAATTTATAAGTTGTAAGAAAAAACTTAAAAAGAGGAAAAGCCTGTTGATATCCTAGTGTGTGTAAACAGATGTCACTTGTGTCTGATAGCTTAGCTGAGATACCAACATCCCTGCTCCTGTCCCACTGCAAGGGGACCAGCACTACACAGTGTGCCTTCATACTCTTCATTACAACCTCAGTTTCTTGTAATATCTGGTTGACTGGATAGCACATAAATTTCCAACTATCTCAAAGACAGTTTGTGGACTTCTGAAGATATTCTTTTGACTCCTCCATCCCCACCTTTCAAAAGCAAAAGCAAACAACCAAAAAAACTTTTTTCCTATTAGATGTATCACTGCCTCAAGATTAAAAACAGTATTTTAAGTAACAAAATAGATTAGTTTCTCAATGGCTTTAAGGCTAAAACAGTGTAAAAACAGACATCCAGACCTGGCATGATGATTCAGCCTTACAATCTCAGCACTCAGGAGGCTGAGGCAGGAAGATTGAGAGTTTAAGTTCATCCTGAACCATGTAGAGAGACCTTGTCTCAAAAATCCAAAAAGAACACAAGCATCCAACTTAGTTCACCTTTACTTCTCTCTCTCTCTTCTCCTCCCAATTACCCACTACCAAAACTCAATTATCACATTTATATAATGGAAATTTGGTATTCCGGATAATTCTAAGACTATGGACTTTTATAACTGATTACAAAAATGGCAGTATAATACAGAGTTACAAATAATTTTATTACAGAAAACCCGGAGGAAGAGTCAGTAAGATAAACTCATCATATTAAAGTTTGCTGGTGAGAAGCTCCTACAAAACAGATGGTAATTTATTACTACTTTGTTCTTATTGTTATATTCCAGCCAATAACCCAAAGAATAGCCAAAAATAAAAAGGCAACCTCAAGTGCTGGTGAAGATGAAAGAAAAGCCTAGACTTTCACACAGTGCTGGGATGGTATATAACTTGGCACAATCTTTAAAAAATTGTAGGCAAGCCAGGTGTGATGGTGCAGGTCTGCAATCTCAGCTACTTGGAAGGTGGAAGCAAGAGAACTAGCTGTTCCATGCCAGCCAGTGCAAAGCTAATGAGACTCTCTCCTAAAACAAAATAAAAGCTAGGAACTGATGGTTAACCCCTGTAATCCTAGCAACTCAGGAGTCTGAAATTAGAAAGATTGTGGTTAGAAGTCAGCCCAGGCAAATAAGTTAACAAGACCTCATCTCAAGTAATATCTGGGTGCTGTGGCCCATGCCTGTCATTCCAGCTACACAGGAGGCTGAATTAAGAAGGATCATGGTTCCAGGCCAGCCTGGGCAAAAAGTTTGTGTGATGAATAAACAACAGAAAAAGCTGGGTGTGGGGAATCATGCCTGCCATCCCAGCTCCTGTGAAAGTCATAAATAGGAATATCATGGTCCAGGCAGTTCAGGTGAAAAACACACCCTATTTCACAAAAAAAAAAAAAAAAAACAAAAAAAACTGCAGGTGTGACTCAGATTGTACAGTACCTGCCCACCAAGTGCAAATCTCTGAGTTCAATCACAAGTATCACAAAAACAAACAATCAAACAAAAAACACAGGGAGCATAACACACACACACAAAAACAAAACAAAAGAAACCTTTAGGCTTTAGGCAGCATCTACAAAAACCACACCCAGCAGTTTCACTTCTCTGTATGTAACTGGAAGAAACACACACATATGTTCACCAAAGACACATAAGAGTGCTCAAGGGAGCACGGCTCACACAACATGGAAATTCAGACAGCCTTGCTGTCCATCAACAGAATGGGTCAGGCGTACATTCCTACAACAGGTAACACAGCAATGAAAATGAACAAATCACACACGATATGGCCAAAGCGCATTTCAAGTCAATTGAAAGAACTCAACACAAATGCTACACATGGTATGATTCCATTTGGTGAAATTCTAGAAAAAGCAAAGCTGTAAGTAAGCAAACTAGCTCCTGGGAACAGAAAAAGGATAAACTGCAAAAGGCACAGGACACTTCATGGTGATAGAAAGGTCCTAGACCTTGATGACAAACATCCAGAAGCATATAACAGAAACCCCCCCTTGTAAAATCAGTCAGTTTTATTGTGTGTAAGTTATACCTCAAATGTTAATTTTAAAAAAGGAAGTAAGAGAAATAAATAACAAAACTGTAGCAGAAGGTGAGGTAAAAAACACAGCAGAATGGGCAAAAGAAGCCAGACAAGCACGTGTGTGTCACTGCGTGATTCCTTTGATGTAAAGTTCAAAACCAGGCAAAACTAAACTGTGCTTTTAGAAGTCAGGATAGAGATCCCCTTTGCCCCAGGGAGTGATGACTAGGAGAGACCACAAAGAAGTCTTCTGGTAGTATACCAGTATGACTGACTGTGCACACTTCTATGTGTACCTAATTTTTCACTTACAAGACATTTACTTTAACCAAAAGAATTATTATTTCTTTATAGTACTAGTACTGGGGCTTGAACTCAGAGTCTACACCTTGACCCACTCCACCGGTCCTTTTTTGTGATTTGTTTTTTGAGCTAGGAGCTCTCAAACTATTTGTCTGGGCTGGCATCGAACTGCCATGCTCCTTATCTCTGCCTCCTGAGTAGTTAGGATTACAGGTCTGAGCCACCAATGCTCAGCACCAAAAGAATTATTATTTAAACTGAATACACTTTTGACTTGAATCTGTATTTTACCTTCAATTTTTTAGTTTGAAAATTGTTAGTATGAGTATGCTTACATAACATTTAAGGAACAGACTTTTATCCCCCTTTTTTTTAGGTATAACATGATTGCAGAGACTGCTTCAGCATGAGAGAAATTGGAGACTGGATGTGCTCTGCACCCTGCATCCAGGAGGCCAGGAACAAGTGCATGCTTCCAAGAGTAATGGACTAGAGGCTTTCATTGTCTATTGCTGTCTCAGAGCAATCAGAGATTCTGAGTCACCAGACTGGATCTCCATCACTTTCTTCAAACACCTTGAAACATTCCCCCTAAAAACTTCATATATTCACATTCAAACATTTCTCTAGCCATAAAATCCCAGTTTAAATATTGCCTGCCTTTGAAGAAAAATTTTTGCACAAATACTAGGAACCTGTAGGGGATGTCCAGTATTAATTTCCAGATTATTTAGTTTTAAAAGAGGCATGATGCTACACATCTATAATCCCAGCATTCAGGAGGCAGGAGGATTGCAAATTCCAGGATATCTGGGCTGAGCAGTGGGACTCTGCCTCAAGAAAACAAAACAAGCAACTTTCACTGTACTCAACTTTAGAAATTTTAACAAGAAATTCAGACATGTAATGCAGTTAAAGCACTTTCTTAGGCAAACACTCCTCTTGCACTTTATTTTGATAACAAAGGGGTGCACAAGTTACAACCCTGAAATTAACATTTCATTAAAATTAACTTTCACCTCCCAGTCTGAAGGGCCCATCCCTCCTAACTAATCTCTACATGATAGCCAGGTTCCCATGACAACAAAATCCATCAGGCCTCTAAGAACTCCGGATCCCCTCCTCAAAGGATTCCCACCCTCCTCAGGGAACAGTAGAGCCAGCTTCAAAGGAAAGACCTTCTAAAATCTTTCCTGGTTTGTCTCTGTCCTCCTACCAAAGCTACAGCCAAGGGAACTTCTGAGCATTCCCTGCCTAACTAGAGCAGCTCCTGTTTCCTGATCCCTCCTGCTTTCACACACTCCAGTCCTTCCATCTGCCACAGAATCCTCTGGAGAGCTGTGAGCATGTCTCTTACCATCACCACATTTACCATCTTCATTGTGCGAGATCTTAATGTACAGTAATATATTAGATGTAAAAGTAATGGCTTCGAATTCCTGACAAAGATTCTACGCTTCTAAATTTAAGATACTGCCCTGGTTTCTGCTCTCTCAGATAAGGGTCAGCTAACTCAGTAACACATCTAGAAGATGAAGGGATCATTATCTATATATAACCATGCAATGCAATATTATTTAATAACAATCCCCTCCTAGCACATAACTTCCACACTAACACTGACACAGAATTTTATGTTTTCTCTTGTCAAACCCCTAAAACAGGAAGCATTAAGACAATAGAGTAACAGTCAGTATCTACTTCAGTTCTGATTTCAACAAGAAGCAAGTTCTAGCCAAAAACTCAAAGCAATTTTAAGTCTTTCTTTTTATTTTTATTTTATACTGAATGAGAAATCTCTCTGTAAGATTACAAATTAACTCACAATACTAGCATAGTACTTAAAATCCTTTTTTTTCAATAAAGTTTCCCTCTAGATGTGAAAATCCTCACAATTTAGTACCTCAACTAGAAGCAAATTCTAGCCCAAGTTCACAAGTGTATCATATAGTAAGGCACTGAAAATGCCTGCATGAGTTAACTGACTACAGAAACTTAACAGGTTGAATCCTCGTTCTTTTATTTATTCTTAATAAAATTACACTTACAAATACACTTACCCCAGTGAATATGACCTCTTGGTCATCATGATCACAAGGAGCAGGTGACAAACTCAGAATATGTAGCTAAAATGTCCTTTGGTTCCTCCACCAGAAATAGCAGTGATAGAAATTAAGAATAGTTTAATTAGTTATACTGTTATTAGGGTTGATGAATTTTTTGCCAGCTACCATGGTAATAAAATTAACTCAAATTAATATACCTCAGTCTAAATTGTGTTTAAAAAATACATTAATAATATTAAATTTTAAGCTGTAAAAAGCTACAGGCAAAGCAAAAATAAATTATGAAAGTGTTTTTATCCTATCTGAAAACAGGAAAGCTAAGACCCAAAGTCGGATTAGATACCCCGCTATGCTTAGCTATAAACACAAATAATTTTATTAAGATAATTATTTCTCAGAGTGTTAGCTCCCTGGCATTCTTGGGGCAGGCAGAGAGTCATGAGGCTAACACTGAAACAAGACCCCCTGATTTATGACCATTTGCTAAACTTCCCTGCTTGTTTCTGTGCTTGCAAAATCTTGGGAACTTCAAGTTTCTCAACTAGCTGGGCATGTCGACCCACTCCATCTGGTGATCACAGATAATCACAGACCAGGAACTCACTCCCTCCCTCATGCCTTGGCCCCTCCTATAAAGCCCACTACCCATTCCAGCCAACTTGCTGCACTCTGATCCTGATGGAGGCAGCCCAGCAATCTGTATTTCAATAAATCTTCCCTTTCTACACCTGGTGTGGTCTTTGTTCAGCAGTTCCTTACACAGAGGACTACTAGCAATAGCTTAAAAGTCACAGGACTTAGCAGTGCTCAATATTCCCCTCAATTAATCTGTTCTATAATGCATAAACCCTGTCTGCCTCAACATCACCTGACAATCCTATACCACCATCTTCAGAAAACTCTAAAAAGGAAGACAATTAAGTTTAACCATAAAAACTTTAGGTCAGCATGGCTTATGGCAGTGGACTACATTTTCTACTCAAGAAAAATATACATTGGAACACTTATGAAACTTCAGAGCTAAAGAAGGATTTAGAAGTAAATTTTTAAAAAGAGCATAATTGAAGTGAGCAATCAAACTGGTACATACCACCCATCTCCCTCCTCAGACACTTTGCACACAAACTCTAAATAATCATCCCATAAGAGATATGAGTAGATAAGTCAGAACAAAGAAAAAAGTGTACTTGGGTAACTCCAAGTGTGGTTGATCAAAAGCACTTGGCCAATGTTTCTGAGATTTCATATAAAATGACCATTTTGAACTAGTAACAGACTATAAACATTATCCCACATAACTACATGCCCCTATCATTTAAACCACTTAGTTTCAAGATACAGTATATGTCATAGAAACATTCATAAGGTGTTATAGCATAAACTTAAAAGTATAAAAAAGCAAAGATCAAAATGAGAATCCAATATGTGAACAGGTTCAGCTCTAGAAGGAGCCATCAGTGCCAAGAATGAGCACCTGAGGGGCCTGGGAATCATGGCCCTGGGGAAGTTTTCAGGCCTAAGTGGGCCCCCCCTATACACCTGATTACTACTTCCAGGCCATTTCCTTGAGGTGAGGCAGGATACATGACAGATGATAGATAGATAAATAGATAGATAGACAATTAAAATGGTCATTATCAGGAATTGGAACAGAACTAGAAAGCAAAAACTGAAAAGTTAGAGCAGTATGTTCTCCATCACCCTGCATTCTTGTAGATGTTAAGTTGCAAACTCTTTGAATAGGTAGAAAATTAAAGAAAAGTCATGCCTATACTTATTGTTCCTGTGTTTTGGCTAAGCCTAGGCCATATATCTAGGTTTTTAAATAAAAATAAGAACCATCTTAGTCATACTTCTGGTAATAAACCCACCTGGACATGGGAACCATTTATCTCTAATGAAGAAGGCTTGTTAGGTGAAGTGACCAGCTATCTAGAGAGGGACTCATCATGATCCCCTCCCTCCAGATAAATACCAGAGAAAAAACCCACCATTTGGAGTCTTCCTCACTCCCAGTTTTCTGCCTGGAAACAGGGAATGGATATTACTCCCTATCCTATTTCTCCCTACTTTATGCTAACTTGCTAAATATTTATCTCTTGAGGGGATACTCATTTTTTATTGTGGATTTCAAGTCTGTGATTTGAATAAAAAGTGGAAAGTTGGGGAACCACTCGGTCCCTTCCCCTTCCTCTGGCAATGTAAATTGGGAAACTAAATCAAGGAATTTGTGCAATTCTGGGGAAAATTCTGCTTGGCTTTTTCTTCTCTTCTATGGGGGTTCATGACCTACCAGTCTGACAAGCCCTCACAGGCCATTCAAACAATATAAGAACTGCTTACTTTCTTTTATACTTTAAACGTTAGTATGAAATAACCCCTACGGTGTTTAAAGTCTCATAATAATATCTAGTTGGATAACCATGTGCAAAAGAGCATGGAGTTTCTCCCCTCCCTCCAACTCCCCTGCATGAGCCTGTAAATGTCTGGGAGTGCTTTCTCTAGACCAGTAGTTCTCAAGGCTTGGCAGAATCATCATTGGTTAGAAATGCAGGTTCTGACCATGAGATCACACTGCTGGATGTGTACCCTGGGAGATCCAGCAGTCTGTGCCCAAACAACCTCTCAGTGAGGATCACTGTGATTCCTCAGTCAGAAGTGGCTCCATCCATGTTGCTCCAGTGCCAGACCAGGACCCCCAAGTTCCAAGATCAGCAAGGAACAGGGTGTCTCTACAGACCCTCAAATTAGACTTGTAGCAAAATTCCAAAGACAGCTGTTTTCTTGTCTCTGGACTCTCTTGGGTTCAGTGGATGGCAGAATGCCCTTAGCCTGGAGTGGAGGAGGGGTCGCAACTCTGGCTGGCCAATGACTTCTTGTGCTGGACAGGTCACTTTTCATTTCTGGTATCAAAATGGCAGGTTGCTATCTGGCTGTTTTTCCATGTGTCCAAGCAACACGCATGAGCCAAAATTTCTGTGCTTTGAGCTCTCTGAGGGCTTGCACTCTGGACAGAGAATCTTATGGGGAGAAACCTCTGCTTTTTCAAGAGGCAAGTGTAAGACTCCAACATTTTATAAAAAACCTCACTTCTCCCCTGCATTTTCCACTGTAGAACAAACCACTTCCTATCACCTGTAGCATGTTTGTTGACTGAGACAGGAAAAAGCTGTAGTACATAAATTCTCTTTGTAAGGACCCAGGTGCAGCAGATCACTGGAACACAACCTGAAATCATTCTGTCAGCAAATTTGTCAGCCCCACCTTCTGAATATATCCACACTCCTACCACCATTATCTCTTGCTGGAAGATTTCAACAGACCTAGTGGGTGTCCTTTCTCCTGCTTCTTGCCTCACTCACCTGTTGAAACCTCATTCACATCACACCCTTCTGCTCAGCCCTGCACAGCTTACCCTCACTGTGAGTATACAAGAATCCCTCCCATGACCCAGAAAGCCCTGTGGGATGTGATGCTGCTTATCTCCCAACTCTGCCCTCCTCCCCCTCTCTCATTGGCTTAATCTACTGCAGCCTCTGCTCTTCTTGTAAGTTGGTAACAATCCCAATTGACTCCTGCTCCAGGACCTTTTGCTGTTCTAGGACCTTTGCACTTGCTGCTTGCTGAGCCTGAAGCATGTTTCCTATAAATAATCTTTTGTTGGAGCAAGAGTACATCTTAAACTGGGGAGCCATCTCAAGGATCACCACTGGCCCACCCTACTCTATTTCTGACATCACCTTACATTTCCTTCTGTTTCCCTGCAGTAATATACCACAGTAACTTCCCACAGTAATTTCCCATTTCTCTTAAATGACACAGTCAACAGTCCTGAACTGAGTCAACCCCCCCACCCACAACAAGCACGTGTTAACAATGAATTCCTTCACACTTGCCCCAAAGACAACTCCTGAAAATAGCACATATAGCCTTTTAAAAATCCCAAAACCATAAGCTTCAGCATTCTGGTCCCTGTGACTAGAGAATTCCTCAAGTTTATCACAAAATAAACCTGCCTCTGCTGTTGAGCTGAGCCTCATGTTTTTCTCTCCTTTCCTGGACAACTTTTTCCCAACATTCTCAAGCTCACTACCTCATTTCCTTAGGCCTAGTAAATCTCCTCAGAAAGACTTCCTTGCTCACTCCACATATATCAGTATTCCTATGCTTCTCCAGCCCCCTGATTCTATTTTTCTCTGTAGGACTTAGCATTACTGTAATTCCATACCTGATCTTACTCAAAGGGCTCGAATTCAATTCCGATGTCTACTTATATGTGAGCTGTTTTTAAGATTTGTTTCTCCAACTAGAAGGTAGAAGCCAGGAGATGAGGGCATTTTGCCTGTTGCCTTCATTGCTGACACCTTAACACAAAGTTCAGTGTCGGGCCTGCAATTGAGCACATATGTGTGAGTGGATGGATGCATTATGGATGGCCTGGGCTGGCCAGGATCTGTGCAATGCTAGGCACTATTGACTTGTTCTCTTCCCCTTCTCCTATAGACCGCACCTCCAACAGTCCCTTACCTGGGCTGCTGGCAAGGAAGTGTTACCAGAAAAATGACCTTGAAAATTATCTCATTTTATATGGGGACAAATGAGAGGGGACGTGAAATGGCAGACATGTCCCTAGGAAAAAATGGCAGAATAACCTGGGGATGTGAAGGGATGATGGCAGAGTAACTTTGTTTTAAATGAGATAGGAAGGCATACTTAAAAGCAAAACATTTAGGGAGACTGAGAAAACAGCTTTGCACAAAGGTGCTGAGGCACAGTTTCTTTTCCTAAATAAGGAGAACAAGACAAAACCTTCCTCAGGGCAGAGATCCAAAGTGATGACAATAGACCCCTAATGGAAAGTACCATAGAAAACTTTACCAAGATAAACAAACAGGTCTCACCTAAAATGTAGGTGATCTGTTTCAAGGACAGGATGAAGTAAAGAGACCCTCTTGGAATCTCCTGTCATGATAGGGATGGGGGGGCAGCTGGGTGGTCCGATTTTGCAAGAAGTTAATCAAACAGCCAATTATAGCTACAGCTTCAGTAGAGGGGGTGGGGATGCCTAAATTTATATCCCTACTTAATCTCATGAAATTCATCCATCTTTGGCTTGATTCTTTCACTAAATCCCACCCATCAGGGTGCTTTCCAATCATTTCAATAGACTTTGTTCTTGTTTTACTCTTAACTCCTGGTCTTGCTTTAATTCTTAACTGCTTGTTTTGTGGTACCTTCAATCATTGACTGCACCAGACCATGAAATCAGGGAACAAAATCCAGTCCAGTGTCAAGTTCTCCCAGATTAGAATTCAAGCAAGATGCAATGATTCAGTAAAAGTAAAAGTAGTTTATTAGGAAAGGATACATATTTAACACACTGAAAGTGGATTGTCTCCAGAGTGAGACAATGGGGGTCAGATTTTAAGGTTGTAATATTTATTGAGATACACTTAGCTTTGGTTCCCTTTGGCCACTGGGGTGATTTACTGACTTCGGGTCATTGTCCTGTTAAGAAAAACATGAGTAATCTACTCTACAAATTCTTGCTCTAAATGACAGAGAATTTGTTTGAAATATATGCTCTATCTAGCTCTTTGGTCTGGGTTTTTGTTTTGATAAATTTATTTGTGAAAACCTCCCAGCACCAGACATAATTGATGTTTCAGATGTGGATTATGCTTGGGTAAAGAGTGAATTGAGCATTAGTGTAGTGGCTATCTTTGAAGCATCCTGTTATAGTCTTTGGACTCTGACTACCTAATGTTAAATAGATATGATTGGAGTTGAATTGCAGTGACTTCATCCTGTCTTCCTCTTGTGGCCACCTCACATATCATATATCTTAACTGCTACCTATCAAAATCACCAGGCTCAACCCAGCAGGGCTCTTATTCTGCACTGCCCAGCAGGTTCTCAGCCTCCTTACACCTGGCACCTCCCTCTTGTTGGGTATGGAAACTTAAAGGACAGATGAGTGAATATCCCTTCCCCCATGGAGAGCACTATGGGCCCTGCACCCTGAGGAGCTCATAAATATGCAATTCTGCACCCTAAGGAGGAGATACAGGTTTCATAAGGAACAAACAGACAAGTTCATCTAAGAGTGCCTGTGCACTCACAAATCCACGGCCAATGATATAAAACCACCTAACCCTGACCCTAACCTTTAAATATTTCATCAGATTAACATTTTCAATCAGTACTTAAAAATGTCAGTGCTTCCTCTGACATTTCTCTTACTTTTAATTTTTTATTTTCACATAAAAAGTAAAAAAGTAGTGATCATCCTACTTTATTTGTTCGACTGGAGTTAATGATGAACAAAATTTCATGGAGTATTGTCTCACTTAGGACTAGACAACAAAAAGGATGATACATGCTTAAGAATCTGATGTATTTGTTCATTAATAACTCACTTAAATAGAATGTTTCAACAAATCATTTGATCATTAATACTGGATCTTGACAAATCATAGGGCATAGCTGCACATATGCCTACTCAAATGTGCATGATTTTATTCTAAAAAATTATAAGTCTCCCTTGTAATAGATTGAATGTTTATGTCCTCCCCCAACCATATGCAGAAATCCTAATCCTCAAGAAGACAGCATTAGGAGATAGGGATTCTGTGAATCGATTAGGTAGGTCAAAAGGGTAGAATTTTCATGAATGAAATTAGTGTACTTATGAAAGAAACTGTAGAGAGATTCTTCACATCTTCTGCCATGTGAGATTGCAGTGAGAAGGAAGTCATCTATAAGGATTGAAGCTGTCACCTGAATTTGAATATGCTGATGCCCTATGCTTGGTCTTCCTATCCTCCATAACTGTATGAAATTAATTTCTATTGTTTATAAACAATGCAGTCTAAGGTATTTATGTTATAGGTCCCTGAGTGGCACTCTCACTCTGCCCTCTCATGGACATATATCAATTATCAGGTGCAGAGATAAGATGTTGACATGAAATTTCTGTAAAACTCCTCACTGTGGTAGTCTTTCACTGCATTAAACAATCTGTCACTTTCCTGGTTATTAGTATCCAATCACAGCTGACAGTTACTGTCAGAGAAGGCTGGAAACACTGCTTCCTTATAAGGAAGCATATAAACAGAGACTAGAGAATAATTCTTTGGATGGAAAAATCTAATTACTATGATACAATGCAATAGTCAAGGAACATTTTGATGCAATATTTCTTAAACTGATTCATTGTGAAGAATCTGCTATCTATGACTATTTTAATATTTAAATAGTCTTTATAACATTAGTAGATATAACAGGTTGTAAAGGGTTTTATTTATGAATCAACATTTAAGTAGAAATGACTGACCTCTAAGCAAATACTTCAGAATGAATTAACATTCTGTATTCATTTATGTAATTTAAAAACAATGGATCAAACCTAATTTATTTTACAAAGTAATGGCTACTTCTCAAGTCAAAAAAGAGATTTTCTATAAAGGTATTTCCCTGTTATTCTGAATACAATTTACTGTTGTTTGCCTTTTCATTATCACTTTTGAAATATAAATAGGCTTTTCAAAATGTATGTTTAGATCATATATTACTAGTAAGAATGAAAATCAGTTTACTTAATAGCAATGAATGAAAATTTGATGCATCTTATAAAACCATAGGTGCTTTCACCCCTTGACACAGAATTGTCGATTCTAGGAATACAGATTCCTATAAACTGCAAAAAGATAAATAAATAAATGTATGCAAGATAAGATTCTACCACTTATTAAAATGCAATATCAGATACAATTCACATGTCTATCAATAGAGTAATGGCTTAATAAATTATAATGTAGCCATAAATGTAGTATACAAAGCTGTAAAGTAATAAAAACCATTATTATAGGTTACCATGACAAAATATACCAGGAATATTATTTTAAAATATTGAAAAATATCTACATAATTTTAATATTGGTGCTCTGAATATCTAAAAAAAGGGTAGTCTAACGTAACATGTGTAAGCATAGCATGTATTTACTTATATATTTATAGAAAAACTGCACTACACCTTCCCCAGAAGTGTAAATTTTTTGCAATATATATTCATTTATATGTAAATAGTTACATATTTACATATAAATATATATGCAATACATATATATTTGCAATATATATATTTATATATTTTTGCACACACAAAAAAATATATATATATATAAACCATGAGAAAATGACAATCATCCATTAAAAAAAGAACATGAAATGTAGACAATGCAGAGAAAAGGAATGCTTAGACATTGCAGTGTAATGTAAAATAGTTCAGCCAATATGGAAATCAGTATGGAGTTTTCTCAAAATACCAATAGAACTATCAAATGATCCTGCTATACCATTCAAAAGGAATGTAAGTCAGCATACCATGGGGGCATCTGCACATCCATGTTTTTATCAGCACAACACTATTCACCATGCCCAAAATATGCAATTAATGCAGGTGTTCATCACCCAATGAATTTATAAAGAAAATGGAATATCTATACACAATGGAGCATTCTTCAGCTGCAGAAAAATCAATCATGTTAAGTGAATTAAATCAGAATGAGAAAGACAAATATAATTTATTTTCACATGTGGACTCTAGACCAAAAACAAAAATGAATTAAGAGTACAAAACTGGTGACTGTTTGGGTATGGAAACCAGTGGAACCAATGAAAGGGAAGAAGGTGAATAAGATCAAAATACTCCATACACATGTATGAAAATGTAATAATGAAACCTGCTAAAATTATTTTAAAATGGGAGGAGGAAGAAAAAGTAATTGAGGGGGTGAATTTTATCAAAGTACATTGTGTACATATTTGAAAATAGCACAATAAAACCCCTTTGTATAATTAATATACAGTAGTAAAAAGAAAAGAAAAAATATAATGCTAAAGTCAAGATAATTCAGATAAATTCCTCAGATTTAGCAACAAAAGAGAAGTCATTAATGCTACTTAAATAAGTATAAATAGAGTGAAATAGAATAAAATCCAATGTATGTAAATTTGTGGCAAATCAGGACTGCATGTTAAACTCTTCACCCACAAGAAAAGTTGAAAACACAACAAAGTAATAGCACAGAACCCATCAGTGATTTTTAAGACACACAGTAACCATTTAACCTAAAATTGAGGAAAAACAAGCACTGTTAGGATAAAGTAAAATCACACATAGATTTATTGATTCAGAGCTTGGAAGGAAAGTAGGAGCACTAAGCAAGCAGAAACATATCCACTAAATTGCTTAATTAATTTGTCAAGGCCAAGTGTGGACCAGTATATGAGTAGAGATCCTCTGAGGGATGGTGGATCTTCCAGCACTGCCATGCTTTTCTCTAACTCAGCAAAACTTCTCACAAGAAAGATTACTGGCAACTGGGGAGACCAGGAAGGTCGGTGGGGACTGCAGACCTTGTTAAAGATGCCAGGCACTACTACAGAGGAGCCATGAAGCCACACCAGGACCTTTCTGCCCTGTCTCCCCTAGGACAAAAAGTTTTAAGCCACTGGAAAAAAGGCAGTGATCATTATGAGCAATCATAATAAACAGGCATAAGCCATTTAAAATCTTGGGAAAGAGAACTTTGTAAATATTCTTAAAGTAATAAAGTTTATAGCTAAAGGAAAGTAAAATGAGCATCTAAAATATTTTAAGTAATATTCATCTAAACTAGAAACACTTTGACTGCCCAGTAGGTTAAGATAGCTCTGTTTAAAGCATTAAATGACCACAGGAATTTTAGAACATCTTAAGTTAGAAATCATGTTTCAAGGACAAAAATTATCAAAAAAATGATAAAAATGTCACTTTATGGCATTCTTCTCCCACACCATAACCTATCATTAGCAAAACATCAGAAAAATGTCAACAGGAAGCCTAAAATAGAAGGATTATAATCCAGGTCTACCTGGGCAAAAAGCAAAATTCTATCTCCAAAATAAGTGGAGAGAAAGTGCTGACGGTATGGTTTAAGTGGTAGAACACTGCCTAACTAGTGTGAGGTCCTGAATTCAAACTACAGTAGCACCCCCTCCCAAAAAACAGGACCAATATGCAAATTTGGTACAGATAATGATGAACCAACACTTGGAAAGAATGGAAAAACCACACAAGAAAAGTATTGATGAGGAGCAAAGAACTTCAGCTACCCAAGTCAGCAGATGAATTATCACATGTTGAAAACAATTGCTTTCTAGTGCTATGGTTACATGATAAGCAAGAAGCAGTTCCTAAATGAGATTATTAAAGTGACCTTCAGCTGCAAAATTCTACAATACAAATGATCTTATTGAAAAACTAGTCTGCTCACAGTTGATGGATGAATTAGATATGAAAAGTAAAATAAGCACTTTTGAGCAATTTCCTTCATCTTAACTAGAGCTTCATTTATTTTCAAATAGCTTGTCATTAGAAGGAATAAAATTCACTCCAGAATGGATATACCCAAATAAAAATAAAACAAATTAGGCTTTCCAATCATGGCTACTCATCTCAAGGAAAAAATGAACTTTCAGCTGCCAAGGCATTCAGAAGATTTCCAAATTTGACCAAGGTGTGGGGCAAATTCCTTGTCTCACACAGAAGTTATGGGGCCCAGAATACATGAAGGGCAGACAAAATTATGGATCTCAAATCTCTCCCACAAATGTGGTCATCAGTTCTGTTTGTGTTTATGTTTCTCAACAGGATGAAGGAATTGATTACCCTTGATAACTTCAATGGTAGACTGATAAATCTAACCCTCCATTTCTGTACAAGTAACTTCTGTTGAAAGTAACAAGGCTACCTCTTAACATTTTAAGCATAAAGTTTCCAATTTAACACTCTTCATATGAACAGTAAGTCCACATCTACTATTCCAGATGACTATAGCAACTATTTCTTGGTAGTTACAAGCAAGGCTCTGAAAGAATCAGAATATTTTAATTGTATTAAAATATTTTCTCTGCAACAGTCAAGACTAGTAAGCTTCCAGAAGTCACTTAACTTCTCTGTGCCATAATGACCTCATATTTAAAACAGAACAGTAAGTACAATAATTTTGTGACATGTTAAATAAAATACAACCAATACTCCAGAAATATAACATGGTCATTATTATCCAATGGAGCTCACATACTTTTGCTACCACACAGCCATTTAAAAAATGTGCAATATATAATGTATCTTTTTATACTCTAAGGACACAAGGTCAGTTGCCTTTATGATGTGACTTGAATGATGCTTGGAATGTTACAAGCTGCTAAAATTACACCAGGATATTCTCCTATAACAAAGAAAGTATATTGAGAGTGTGTGACATTTCAGTATTGAAAATTTGCTACTATGCTCTCACATGCTTACATTATCACTAGGTGGTGTATGTGAGTTGGTTTTATTACCTTTTTTCTGCTGTGAAAAAAACAATCATTTTTCAAATGGGGGTGGGATCATTAGTAATAAATGGACATTGATAAGGCAGAAAGCAGAAGACAAAGCGAAAATCCACTGAAGAGATTCTAACTGTTCCACTGGATCTTCCTAAAAGTCTGGGAAATATAATGGGAAATGCTAAGATATCCAGACAGAGACGATGTGGAAAGGGGAAAATAGTTTCAGTCCGTGAAGTTCCACAGTGCTATCCTAAAAATACAGTGAAAACACAACTGTGCTTGTGCAGTGCCCTGTGTGAAGAAGCTCCCAAGAGGCTTGTGGTCTGTGCTCAGTGCTTGGTGGTCAGAAAGGAGGACTACACATGCTGTAGGAGATTTCTCATAGTACTTCTCATGATTATCTCAGCTTGATAGCTGTCAGTCGGAATTGTTAGTCAGCCTGTGGGTTGCAATAACTAAATGCTTCTTTGGAATAAAAGGAATAGAACATTCTTATAACATTATTAGGTGTTCACATTTGTTTTAAAAATGCTATGAATCACAGGTTATTTTGTATACATTAAAATATATGACCCAGGTAATGATTTAATAAATCTGTTTTAATTACTAAAAGTAGTTGAGTAATTATAGCCTTGCTCTTGTCTCTTAAGGTGAGACAACTGCATTAGTAAGTGAGATAATTGCATTTAAATAAATCTCTTTATGTACCTGTCTTGATGGAGGAGAAGCAATTAGAATCAGTCAGCTAATGGGTGACAGGTACACACCTCCTCCTACTTCTCTACTTTTTCTCCTTCTGTTGTTTGTGCCCTATGCTCAACTTAGTTTAGCAGCATGAGTGGGTTAATGGATTAGCAGATATTAAAATTATGGTTACACCTCACCCTGCCACAAATGATAACTTATTTAATGATTTCCAATATAACAGCAATTGTGATTAGTCTAATGAGTTCTTCTCTGTTTACTTATGGCAGTTTCCAAATCTTTATTATTATTATTATTTATCACCTCCAAAAGCTCTAATATACATTGCCTCTTATCCAATTCTGAAAAATGTCCCACTTTCCAAGTAAGTAATCTGTATCCTGTTATTTCCTCCCAAGCTATATAACTCTGGAAAGCAGACAGAAGTTTCCAATTTTCTCTGATTTATCAACAGCCTGTAATATATACCCCTTTATTATTCAGTTTGTGAACTTTCATTATTATACTTAGTCCACCTTTTATTCAAATAACAAAGTCATTTGCCTATTAATGATAATGTTTTCTCTTGCATACATTCTTTTTATACCTAAATGATTTATTTTTATCTGTATATAGATTGATACATAGCTAATACATAGCTGATAGGTAGGCTTTAAAAGTGACAAAATATTTTTAACACAAAATCCTAAATTGTAGTGATATTTAAGAAGTTTGGTATTAATCTTGTTCACCTATACCCCAAATATTGTGTTGATTGATATAAATTGCCCAAGCATAGCAATTCACCTACTTGGGTAATTGAAGGTATACTATAGATAGCAGGTTGTTTTTAGTGATTTTTTATATTGGGTAGTAGAGAATTAAATGTTTCCAGTTGTAAAATTAGGCACAGTAGCAGGAGGCAGTCCACCAGAGGCTAACATGAGAACTCTGGAATTCAATAATCAGAGCATAAAACAATGTCCTGTTACTGGGGAAGGGGTGAGGGGTTCCCTCAACTACCCATTTTCCACACAATATTACAGGTCCATGAGATCCACAAACATGAAAAGCATTTCAAGGTGTCTCCCAAGGAGTCTTACAAGGTAGAAGTTTTAGCAAGGATTTATTTTAGTGTAACAGAATAAAGTATGGAGAAATTGGGGCAGGGGAATAGAAATATTTCCTGTTCCCCACACAGGGAATGGGAGTGAAGACTTCACGATGGCAGTCAGCATGTGTAGTGTTAGACTTTCTGAGGTGGGGAATACATGTCATCAAGTCAAAGTCTAGAAACTCTAATCAATAGACAATGAATCTGGGTGGCCAAGATGGGTGCTGATATATGAAGACGTCATCTAGCCCCACCCCATTTCCCAAATTCTAATCCCAGCTAACTGTGCTTCTTGGATTTTAAGTCTCCTGCTTGTCTACTTGCAATGCCTGCTTCATAATTAATTTTTTATTAATCCATACACTGGATAAAATAGCATCAAAAATACTTTTTTGTGAGATAGTAACTTAGGAAAAATAATACCATTCAATGGAAACATTAAAAAAATCTTAGTAAGTATACCAAAAATATGTAAAAATTATTGCTGCACTATTTATCAAGGACAATGCAAACAACACAAATGCAAACTAAGAGTAGAAATCCTTGAAATTTGTGTTTCTTATTTGGTCTACTTTGCTATTCAATGGAAAATACCCATTATTTTGTAGACTATATTACTATATTTTCTGTTATAAGAAAATATCTAAAGCTGAAACTTTTAAAGAAAAGAAGTTTCTTTAGCCCACAGGCTTGAGGTTGAAATTTCAAGATCAGATAGTCACATTTGTTTAGCCCACTTTTGATTGAGTAACAACATGACAGATGGTATCATGGTAGGAGTACAAATAAATAGGAGAGAGAGATTGCATGATGACAGGTCTCCTGAACACCAGAGAGGGGAAAGAGCTTTTATAACAACATTTTTTTTTCTCATGGGAACTCCCTTTCCAAGACAAGCATTAACCCTGTCTGAGGGAAACAGCCCAAATTATCTTCTACCTTCCAGTATTCTACCTCTGAAAGATTCTACCATCTCTTCATGCTGCCATGTTGGGGAACAAGCCTTCAGCATTTGAACTTTTGTGCATAAACTACATCTAAGCCATATTAGGAAATGAAGCATGATACTATGTGAAAGAAGGCAGACCCAAGAACACTTATTTCATAGTTCCATAAATAACCCACTTTTTGTTCTATACACATTCTATTGACTCTTATACATGAAACCTTTGAGATATGTTCTAAAGTGGAGCTTGGTGAAAAGAAAGTAGGGAATTCATTAATCTTTCAAAGTGATGTTGGATGGCCAGCAAGAACACATGATACATGCTGCCAAAGTGTTCTTCCCACAGGTCCCTCTTTCCCTTTTCTAATGCTTGTGGGTGGCATGATTGACTATTGTCAACATTACAATAATTTTTTTTTGTCAGGAACTGACTTAGATAGCTCTGCCCTGTGACTGCAGGGTGGATGATTGGGACATAGCACATTCAGAAGTTGCTAGCCTCCTTGGGCAGCAGAATAAAGCCTAGATAGATTCTAGGGTCTGAAGTATAAAAATGCTCTTTCAAGATACAAGTCAGAGTTTCTGAAAATGTCCTAAAAGTTCCCCAGGATCAGGAGGCAGCTACAGTTTCTAGCCATTTTAGATTTGCCTGGAGGGCTTTAGGCATATTCTCATGTAGAGAAAATACAGTTATTTCCCTTCTCTGAGCAGTCATATGTGATATTGTACTGTTTGCCTGCAGGTAAGTAATGTATTCCATGTCTTTGTCCTTCAATTGTATCACATCACATGCATGAAAATTTGAATTGAGCCAAGAATCCACTCTTCAAACATGTTACTAGGTTTTCAGTCTAAGTCTCTCTCTCTCTCTCTCTCTCTCTCTCTCTCTCTCTCTCTCTCTCTCTCTCTCTCTCTCTCACACACACACACACACACACACACACACTCACTCACTCACTCACTGACACACACAAGTTGATTTTTGACATCTACGGGTTCTGAACACTGATGTTATTTGAATTCAGCACACTGATGTTATTTGGAAAACATGTTATCTGCACTGACCGTTTGCAGACATATTTTTTCCTTGTTATTATTCCCTAAAATATACAATATAACTATTTACATAGCATTTGCATCATATTAGGTATTATTATAAATAACCTATAGATGATTTTAAAGTATTGGAGCATTGTGTAAGTTATATGTAATTACTACACTATGGATTTGAGTACTTTTAGTATTCATGGAGGGGTCAGCAATCCATCCCTCATGGATATCAAGGGAGATGACACATCTAATGTATCAGAGACACTTGTCTAATAGTTATTCAGTTTTCATGTCTAGTACATACATTCTTTGATTCTGGTTTTGAATTAAGTTTGTATTCTGAAATGTGTGCCTTGTGATACAAAGTTTTGATTGGTCATAGAAAGAGACCTCTGATATTAGACATAATAAAATTTTGTTATATCTGTTTAAATTGTGTAAAACTGTACTCTTTACAACCCTATATCATTTTTCTTCAGTAATCAAAAAATGAAGGAGCTGAGAATAGCATTGACTATTCATTGAACCATATTCTAATCATGTGATAAGAAAGTCAAAAGACACCATAGACACAAGTGTACCAAGCATGGCTCAAGCATCTAAAATATCAATAGAAAAAATAATAAGAAAGTACTTTCCAAACATTTTTCAGTCATGTTTATTCAGGAAAGTCTGGAAGGAGGGAATTTACACCCCAATGCTCTTGGCCTTGACTTGTCATCTCTGCATGGGGTTTTGTTTGTTCTGCTGAAGAACCTGTTTCCTTCAGAGAAGGACAAATGGTGTGCCACATGTGCTGGATGAGTGGTTCACCTCTCTTAAATATCAGAATAGAACATGAGCTGATCTTGTCATAAGAAAGGATATCTCAAGGCTTCCTGTCAGATTGTCTCACACTTGGTCTCACAGCTTCAGAAAAATGCCTTACTCCTCAGTGACATCTTCAACTGCTTGTCTCATCCTTGCTGAACATAAGCCATCCCACAGCTTCAACCACAGATGCCTCATTCATTCTCTGGAAAGGAAAAAAAATATTTTATTCATTTATTCACATGTGTGCACATTGTTTGGGCCATTTCTCCACCCTGCCCCCTCTCCTCCACTCTGTCCCCTTCCCCCCCGACATTCTAAAGCAGGAGCGAAATGTAGAAAAAACAACCACCACCAAAACAAAAGCATGACTTGCTCTAACTTAAGTCTTCTTCAAGCAGGTCAAAGAGTAACTCTTTAAAATAGGTTATAGATTCCATGCACTGCTACACTCAGCCTGAAGGTAATTTGAATGGTTTGGTAATTCTGATAGGTGGAGCAACATGATTTATAGGGGCCAATTCTAATACTAATTAATAAAATGTGTCAGTATGCTTTCCATAGAGCAAAGACAAGACCATATTCACCATCTACATATTACTTTGTATATTTAGTTTCCAATACCATTGCTGTCAACTGCATCTGAAACCCCCTAGACTAAACTAGTCTTATTAAATATACTTCAAATTTCCAAAGTTATTCATAATACAACTATTTGAAGGTAGTATACTTCAAGTGAAAACTCAACTCCAAAAAATATTTCTTTTTGTGGTGGCAAAAAGACACACCAAAAGAAAGTATTACTTTCATTTCCTTATTAAGAATTACCTGAATTGTTTCCTTAATTTAATATAAAAACTAAGTAGTGAGTATATTACCTCATTCAATTGATTTTTAGAGTTTATGTTATCTATTAACAAAGAACTTTTTTATTGTTATAGAAAACAACAAAATATTTAAATTGTAATATATTTGAATCAATAATATTTACGTTTTAAAAATCCTGGCTTCCATTTACTGTTCAGTCCACTGTAATCTTACACCTTAGCTTGATATATAGCTTTAGCAAATGCTGTCTAGTGAGTTCTAAAACTTTAGCTTGTGTACCCACCTACTCCCATAAGTTGCCATTAATTTCTCACAGTATCACTGTCAGAATGTTGTGTGAGGTCTTCACAACTTGACAAAGGTTCCCATTCAAGAGATATTTATTGCCAAGCATAATGGAGCATGCCCATAATCCTAGCTACTTAGGAGGCCAAGACATGAGGTTCATGAGTTCAAGATCAGCCTGGAGAAGTAAAGCAACCCTGTTTCAAAAACAAAATACAGACATGAGGTTCATGAGTTCAAGGTCAGCCTGGAAAAATAAAGCAACTCTGTTTCAGAAAAAAAATACAGAATTCAAAAGGGCTGGGATATATGACTCAAGTGGTAGAGTGTTTGCCTAGCATGTAGGTGGCCCTGGATTCGATTCCTAGTACCACATAAAAGCCAAGGCCTGGTGGAGTGGCTCAGTGGTAGCATGCCAGCCCCACAAGTGTGAGGACCTGAGTTCAATTCTAACACTACCAAAAAAAAAAACCACATAAAACCAAAAGAGATTTATTGATTTGGCAATCATTCATGCCTCTGTCATTCTTACAGATGTTTTGGTACTATTCTTTTTTATTCATCCTTAACTACATTTTAGGATATCATTTACACTCTAGCACAATGTGTTTAATATTTAAGTTAAAGTGTAGCACTCATTGTCTCTTATTATTCCGGAAAATGATGTTGAATAGATAACAACTTTTAATAAAATTTAAAATATTAAATTGGGTGTGATGACACAAGCCTGTAATTGCAGCACTCCAGAGGCTAAGGGAGTAGGATTGCAGGCAAAGCTGGGCTACATAGTGAGACCTTGTCTCAAAAAAGGATTGAAGAAATAAATATTCTGCTGAAGAAATAAGCTACATTTCCATTGCTTAGATTTTGGAGACGACAGTGTCTTGTGAGGCAGCCCAAGTGGGTCTTGAACTTGTAATCTTTCTGACTCTGTTTCCAGAGAACTGCAATTAGAAGTGTGAGCCACCATGCCTAGCTGAAAAGAATTTTGGCATGAAATACTTCCAGTTTAATTCTCTTTAATTTATGTGTACATGCCATTCTATAGAAGAAAATTACATGTAAATATATGCATTGGGATTTCTAGAAGAGAGAAAAAGAACAAAGCAAAAACTTAATAATCTAGATAAAAGGAAAGAACTCTCCAAAACTAGTGAGAAATTTAAAAAATTTTAAATTGTTATATCACGTTAATGGATTGTATATGATAATCCTTCCCAACTGAGTCCACATAGTCAATGTAATTTTTCTTCAATAGTCTTCCAAAACATTTTTTAGAACTTGATAATATAATTTCAAGTTTGTATGGCTATAAAAATGGCCTAAGAAAAGCTATGATATGTATTAGTTTCCTATTGATGCAGAAATAAAATACCACATGCAATGGATTAAAGCAATATTAATTTATCAACCTACAGTTCTGGAAGAAAGAAGTCCTGACATCATGATGTCAGTAGAATTGCAATCCATCTTAAGATGGATGGCCAACATTTCTTTGCCTTCTCTAGTCCAGAGGTCTGACCAGAACCCTTGGACCTCCATTTCTCCAACACCTCCATCCATCATCACAAGTTCTTCAGCCTATTTACCCATGCTCCTTCTTCAAAGTCTCTTTGTGGTTATACTGGACCAATTTTGATAATCAGCCATGGTCTCTCTTTGTTTAGACTATTAATTTGATCACATCCAGAAAATCCTATTGTGTGATGTCAAATTACACATTTACACGTTCTGAGAATTAGGACTAAAATACTCAGCAGAGACTATTATCCTGTCTACCTCAATGCTATCAGCAGTAGGAACAAGTGGAGAGGTTGCTTTCTGTATACCAAGATATCATTACAAAATGTAGAATTCTAACCAACATAGGATTGGTGTGAGGATTTAAAAATGTAGAACAATGAGGCAGAACAGGAAATCCCGAAGCAGACACGTACTTGAACTCTTATCTTGTGACAGAATTAAGCATACAGAGCAGTGTGGGATTTCCTTTATTTAAACAAAGTGCTACTATAGGATATGTTTATGAAAATCAAAGGATCTCAGCCTCATAGCATTGAAAGAATTAAGTACTGATGGACTAAAGGTCTGATTTGAAATGCAAACTAGAAAGTTTCTAGAAGAAATTTCATAAGAAAGCTGCATGAGTCTCAGGTTCAATAGCTCCTCCCTAATTTAAGCACAAACAGCACCAACACAAGGGTAAAATTAATGAATAAATAATAAGAACATAAACATTTCTCAAATTTCTTGGTAATTAAGAGAATGTGAAACCTTCATGAATTATCATGGTGCAAATGAACAATCAAATAACAAGAATAGAAAAGGTTATTCATTACCCTATGTAATGAATATGTAGTCATACCCTACTTGAGAGTAGAAAACAGCACAGCCTATGTAGAATTTTCTTCTAAAATTGAGTAGTATATAGCTAGTGACCTAATAACTCCTCTCCTGGTAATATAAGCCAGAAAAAAATCCATCCAACATGGATTATTATGTTCCCATCAGCATTTTTGAAAACAAATAAAATACCTATTCACTTCAAAATTTCAGTTCATTGCAGTAAAAATCACATAGCTGAATACAATGAAAAAATGAAAATGAGTGGGTTCTAGCTACACACACAATCTTATGAATCTCAAACAACATAACCTCAATGGATAGAAGCCAGAAACAAAGGAGTATGTGATATATGTCAAAGCCAGTAGACCAAGGCCGGGGATGCAGTTCAGTGGTAGCATACTTGCCTTGTGCTGACATGTGCTGAGTTCAATCTCCAGCACCTCAAGGAAAAAGTAGACCAAAACTTTATATGATGGTCATTAATAAACTAATACAAATTGCTTGTGAGCTGGCATTTATATTACAGTCTTGTCTTAAGAAAGCAGGCTTTACCAACTGCACTAGTAGGAGCTTTCAGGGAAAGAGAAAGGGAGCAGTGACTAGGAAGGTAACTTTCTGAGTGATGGCAGTAAATGACTTGGACTTGATGCTGATTTATTCCCTGATGAATCATTAAACTGTACACTAATATTTTGTGCTCTTTGTAAATGGAAGAAAATTAGAAATTGCAAGCAATTAGTTTCTACTCTTATATTTTGAAATGGGGAACTATAGTCTTTGTGTAACTAAATTTAGAAAAATGTGTAGCATATTTACATATAACAAACTGTGTTTACATAATAACTAATAAATATGCTAATACTTGAGATGAAGCATAACCATATCATGGCAGAAATCTAGGTATTTAGCCCTATTTTGGGAGATATTATGGATAAGAGAACATGACATTTCCATAATTATATTGTTTCACAGGTGATGTGACAAGGGATGGCATTGTGTGTGGCCATTATGCTAGGAATTTTTAATACTAAGCCAAAACTCATGTATCATATTAAAATTCATGTCCATTGTGAAATATAATGGAGAGAAAGTGTTTTGATGAAGACACTTCTAAAAATAGACTCCCAAGTTATTAAAACTTATGTTTGAAATACCAGTATACAACTTATTATAGATCAATGTAAATTCATTAAGGAAGAAATATAATACTCAGTAATTTGCTAGCAAACAAGGTGAGAGTTAGATTTATTGAAAAAGGCTAATATACAAGTTATTTTCCTACTAAAACATCAGTAGGGAAACAGCATTGCTTTAGCAAAGATCAGGGAAAATTTGACCACAGAGCAGGATGTTAGAGTGAGTGTGATGTTAGAGTGAGTCAAGATTACCAGAGCCTGTGGTTCAGATGGCTTTGGAAGGGAAAGTGTGGCCACTACTTAAGGTACAGAGCCATTCCTTAAGGCTGTCAAGGATTCCTGACCTCACCTATCAGAATGCAAACTTCTCCCAGGCCTCATGGCTCACATGGGCTTCTGGTGACATGGCCCCACCTTGTTCATCTTCTAATGGGGACAGTACATTGTGTTAATTTGGGAATCTCTTGTGTAGGTTTCTAGACTTCTTTCTAGCTTGGTCCCTTTCTCCCTCTGGCTCTGTAATTAAATCCCATGGCCCTCCTCTTCTCTGACACTTCCTGTAACACTCCTCCTGACTCAGACCTCCTAGGTCTTGGCTGTGACCCTCCTTGTGCCTTCTCCTTGTGCAGAATTCGCCAGCCAGAGTAGCAATTGCATACTTGCGCTGCTCACTTTTCTGCCCTGTTCCCCACATCACCACCCTGTATTGTACTTCATCTGATGTCCACAAACAGGTTTGTCATGTGTTTTATCCACTGTACTGGTTGTTTACAGTGGGAGAAAAGTTCATTCCATCATAGTGAGAACCAGAAACATTTAATCATTTTACAGATGAGAGAATTAAAACTAGAGGCCTGCTAATGAATTTAACATGAGGTGCATCATGGCAAAATGCATTGCAGTTCCCATGGCATCTGTATTTGGTGCTTGTTTATTTGGTGCTTTTCACTGATCTGATTAAAGAAAAAGACTCAAGTTATTTTATCATTCTTTTGCAGAATTATACAAAAAGTAGTAATATGGACTGTGTTAATATTTGCTGTTAGGGTTATATACAGATACATATATGGAACTACTATTTGAACAGGCCTCCACTGAAAACTTAGAAAGAATTTTGCATTTTGAGTAGAACATTTTAACTCTAAAAGAAATACAATTATATTGTACAAATATAGGATAAATTTCTGACCTGATAACTGAATGTATTCGGTTAAAATTACTGATATTCCCAAAGAAAGAGCAAATTAATTTGTTTATCATCATCATGTTTATTACCACCATCACTAATATTGAAACCATATTTTCCAAATCAAATAACATGGGAAACAGTGAATAAGAAAACCCTGGATATAGATGGCAATCTGTGTGTAGGCAATTTAGCTTTAATCTGATTATATTAATGCTTAGATTTCTTCTTCATTCTCTCTGAGAAATGTCAAACTCTCATACTCTTAATTTTCTTCTAACATCTGAGATATTATTCCATTAGTTATGCAGGGCAGTTCCTGTATCTCAGGGGTCATATTAGTCATTTATACTACATAGGTTTGAAATATACACCCAAATTAGTATCCTATAATACTTAAAGGAATATTTTGAAATCAGCTGTATGCATTTTTATAAATTGCTTATTTCTGATTGGCCAGTTCTTGTTGTGTATAGCAAAACATCAGCTAGTTCATTCAATAAATAGTGTTTGAGTATCCATTTTATTTCAGGTATGTGGGTTATAGTTTTGGGTCTGGAGACCTAAGACAGATGAGTGAGTATCTCATCCCCCTGGAGAGCCATATCATTCCTACATTCTGAGGAGATGGAGGCCTACATTCCTGCATTCTAAAGGATAGATACAGAGTTTCATAGATCTGCCACAGTGCTGATGAGTGAAAAGTTTTCCAAAATTTTTCCCTTCCCCCAGTAAAGGTGCTAACCAAACCAGTTCATCTAAGAAAGCCCTTGAAATATATGCCCAATGAGAACCCCTCCCCAACCCAGTTAAAACGTCCATAAAAACCCCAGGCTTCACTTGAGCAAAGTTACCAGCTTCCAGGCTCCACTGCACTTCTCTAGCTGTAGACTTTCCTTTCTCTATAATAAATCATACTTTATATACGGGCTTTGGCTCATCATTCAGCTGCATCACGAGCCAGTTCTCTGGCCTGTGAAGGCAAGGACCCTCAACCCAGGCCTGCAACATGTCAACACTGGCACCTAACAATAGCAAAAACAAAAAGATAAAGACCTTATTGTCAAAGAGCTAAAAATTTTGTGGAGGTTATGAAAATGTAAGACCAAAATGAAGTAAAAACAAAAATGCTCTCTGAAAAAGCCAAGGAAGGAAATAATTTTCATTCTGTTTGCTATTTTAACTTTATGTCACCAAAAAAGTCTGTGTGGGAACCATTAGCAATCTTTCGTCTTTTGACCGAGAATTCTAATCACCTATCACATTCTTCATGTTTCCAGATGTCCTGCTTAACTTAATTGTCCTGCTTTTTGACCTCAATTGTTCCTGAAGGAGCCCTAAAGATTCTATATTTTGTGTCTGGCAGACTGCAACTAACAAGAAGAGAAATTTAAAGGCCACAAGATGCATTAATATGCAGATAGTACAAATAAGTTTCACCTTCATGACAAAAGTCTTTACTTCCAGAAGCTTTCTGACTCCAAATAAGTTTGAGAAATATTTGCATTATCTCCACACTTGCTTTGCAATGATGAAGGAACACAAGGCAACAAGCTCATATATGACCTCTACTTTATTTTCATCTCAGAAATTTGTAAAATCTAAATACTTAATTGATTAAGTAGACATATTTATGCATATGGTGACCATTTTTCCAAGCTAGACAATGAAACCCTAACTGATATGCATGTAATATTAAATAACATGTAAATAACAGTAGGTCTTTAAAATTACTAAAATGGGAAACAATGTATCATTTTTCTTATTCAGAAGTCTATTTCACTGACAATCACAGTGACAAATATTCTAGAGTTATAATCTCCACAAAATGTACTAATGGAACAAAAATTGTTAAATTCTTTAAGGCAGGGTTTCACTATGTAGAGTAGGCTGGCCTTGAACTATATATCTTCCTGTCTCAGTCTCCTAATGGCTGGGATAATAGGCATGTACCATTATGCCAAGAATAAACATGTCTTTAAAATTTAATGAACTATATCAAATTGCTCTATCCCAATGGTTCCATAATGTTTAAATGGAAGATTCTATTTATATAGTATTAACTCCAAATTGGCTATACATATATAAATTCATAACTGATGAAAATAATAAAGGCTTTCCATGGTTTTCATATCATGATATCGATTTCAAGAGCAGTTCAATGAAGTTCTTAAAGGTCAGGGCTAATTGATCATTAAATGATTGTTTTTTTTCCCCTTTAATTCCTTTTAATTCATTTTAACTTCTTTTAACCATCTTCAATTTTTACCCTCTAACACTTGAAGGAAAAATAAAAACCAAGAGAAATTATTTAAACAGGTTTTGGAAATTTAAGCCAGATTTTCTGATACAGAGTAGATTAAAGTCCTAGCTTCTGTAAATTAAATCAGGAAGGCTTTGTGGGATCCTAATATGAGCCTCACTTATCATAAGTAGTAGAATTAAACTTTATAGATTTGTTTTAAGGGCCAGGAAAAAACAAATGCTATATTTTTTCTAGATCAATAATTATAATAATAAGGTCATTTTATTTTGTCCCAGGTGATGTTTACTAGTGGTTTGTGACAGTCACTGTTTATTCTCATGACATTTTCAGAATATTTCACATACATATTATCAAAAGCATTGAATCAATCTGTTATGAATCTGTCTATAGTGACAAAGGTAGATTTTTAAATATTTTCTACATATAGGATCATGTCTTGTCAATAGCAAACATCTCCCTTTTCAAGTTGGATAACTTTTATTTATTTTTCTTGCCTAATTTTTGTGCGTAGTACTATATTAAGTGGAAGTGGCAAAATGTGCATCCTTGTGTTCTTCCTGATCCTAGAATATTAGATTTCAGTATCTCATCAAGTATGATGTTAGCTGTGGGTTTGTCATAACTCCTAAAATTACCAAACTGTTGGAAGAAAAATATCAGGTAAAAGTTTCATGACATTGGACTTGACAATGGTTTCTTGGATGCAATTCCCAAAGCACCAGCACCAACAACGAAGTGGTAAATTTGATTACATAAATGATACAATCCACATAGATAAGGAAGCCTACATAACAAAAGTAAATATTTCTAAGTCATATATCTGAGTTGTTAACATCTAGAGCATAAAAAAGAGCTCCAACAATCTGATGACAAAAAAATCAAACAACCCAATTCCGAAATTAGTAAAGGATTTGAATGAACAGTTCTCCTTAAAAGAAAAGCAATGATCAATACATGAAAAGTATTCTGCATATTGATCTTGGGAAATGTAAATCAACACCACATTAAGATACTCCTCAGTCCCATTAGGATGGGTACTTAAAAATCATATAAGGAATTTTAGCAAGAATATGGGTTCCAACACTTACTTATACCTGACTGGTAGGAATGTAAAATGCTACAGATTTTATTGAAAGCAGTATGGTCGTTCTTCAAAAGTGATAAATTGATTTACTGTATGGCTCAGTTTTTTCACTCAAGGGAATATGCCCCAAATCACTAAAAGCAGGGTCATTAATTACATCTGTATATCCACAATCACTGAAGTATTATTCACAACAGTTGAAAGGTGGAGTCATCCAAAGCGTCCATCTGTGGATGAGCAGATAAACATGATGTGATATATAAATACAATGGAATACATTTCAGCTTTAAACAATTCTGAAATTCTGGCATATGCTAAAATATGGATGGACCTTAAGGGCATTATTCTACATGAAATAATCCATATGGAAAAAAGATACTGGAGTTATCTTACACAGTGGAATCACACAGTAATTACATTTAGAGATAGAAAAGCACAATTGTAGTTGACTCTAGCTAGGGAAGGAAGGAAAGGGGAATTGTTGCTTTGTGGGTGCAGAGCTTTAGTTTTCAAGATGAAAGGTTTAGAAGAATGGGTATGCAACAATATGAATATACTTAACACTAATGAAATTATCATTTAACATTATTTTTTTTGTTTTTTTTGTGGTATTTGGGTTTGAACTCAGGACACTGTGCTTCCTCAGTAAGTGCTCTACTACTTCAGCCATGCTTTTAGTCATGAAATACACTTAGAAACAATTCAGCTTATAAATTTTGTTATGTACATTTTGCCACAACCTAAAATATTTAAATATATTTACTCTAATTTATTAATATATAGTCAAGTTTCAAAATGAAACTTTATAGCTGTTTAAAAAATTCTTTCAATGTTGACAAAGATTATTTCTGCTGTGTGGTAAAACATAACTGTAAAATAATATGCTGATTCATTAATGACTTGTTAATGATTTCTATAGATCTCATAAATGAAAATATCTTATGGTAAAATGATGAAAAATCTTAGATTTATTTACATCTACATAAAGTTTTATTAAATAACTAATCTTTAAGTAATTCATATTAATGGTAATTCATTTGTTTCTGTTTCTAATATTGAATAGACTTTTAACAAATGGTTTCCATTATAGCAGCATATCATACAATAATGTTTAGGAGATAAATAATCTACATAGAATTTAATTCATATTCTAACTCACAGATTTGAAAGTGCTTACACACATGATCAAGCACACACATACTCACTTAGCAATTAATTGAATAATGAATTTTTTTAAGCATATGGGTACCTGCACAACCCCTGGATGCAGCATTTCCAGGGAAACTGGACATTGTGCTGAACTCCTTCAAGTTTTAAACTCATTAATGCCCATCCATTGTGATAAAAACACTTTCCTGATATTTTTTCAGTACTGGAGTTTGAACTCAGGGCCTTGCACTTGCTAGGCAGTGCTACCTGTGGAACCACAACCAAACCCAGCACTTTCCTGATTTCTACTTCTCCCAGTTGAATCTTCCTGTCTTATGTAAGCACAGTTGTCCTTACCCAGAGTAAGACAATGCCTATGGAAGAACATTAGACAGCTAAGTCTCAATTACTACACTTTAGATTTTCATACTTTGATCTTCAGGATACAGCCAAAACACCAACAGTGTTGTATTCCTCCTCATGCCAAGAAACAGCAATGTCACACAGAGATCACAGGGCATTCAGAGTTCACTAAAAATATATCCTCCCTAAACTACCTTCTACTTTGAGAAAAAAGAACCAGTGTTTTTCTAGTGCTATGGGACAAAGTGATGGCTTCCAGAATTTTCTTCAGGACCCAGAAGATGCCTTGGCGAAGGACTTTAATTCATCTTGCATAGCCCTAAATTTGTCTCACTAAAGACCAAGAGGCAGAGAGATTATTGGAGGCTGCATGCTCCATACAAGTAAAACATGAATGTTAAATTGCTAGAAGGCCACCAGATTAGGCATTCCAGAAACTTTAAGAGAGACTGGAAAAAAGTAACTGTTTTGACTATGATCTTTATTCTTGAGGACCGCCTGTGAAACAGAAATTGTATAAACAATAATATATGCATATGTGTGTACAATGTGTATATATGTGGACAGTTTTGTAAGTGTATTAACAATTCTATAAGTATATGTATATATATATATATATATTTACAATAATTCAAAAGACAATTTCTCACCTTGGTTCCATTGCTGAGATGTCCCTGAGTTCTCAGAGTCCTCTTTTGATTTCTGTTTCTCTTTTTATTTCTTGGAGTAAAGACAAAAAGAAGTGCTGAAGAGAAGTAAAAACCAAAACAATGAGAGTTGCTGATAATTTTCCACATAACTCCTTCGAACTGCTGATGGTGAAGAGCCAGCAAGCCTTGTCCTTGGGAGAACAAGGAAACCACTGCTGCCACCTGTCATCTAAAGAGTGGTGACTGCCAGTTGGACAATGCAGACTTCCTGCCAAAGACTGCTTGTCAGAGATTCTGAGGACAAAAGAATTCCAAACTGCAGTGTCATCACCCCAGATGAGGTTCAAGTAGCAAATTGGAGCTTTGTTGACCCTGCAGTTGTAGGTTACTATGAATCTGCGTGCCTTGGGCACTTTCCATGCACTCATTGTTCAATTGTTTCTAGTGCATAGCCCTGAGCACTGCAGAGATGCAAGGATGGTGATTCAAGGGTCAAACTGCAGGAACTGGGATAAGTAAATATGTACACAGAGCGAGAAGGCAAATGGGAGACCATGTTCTTATAATCTAAAACAGTTTCTTTTAGAACTTTTCTGAACTCAGGATTACAATGTTAAAGACCTATACATTGAAGACCTGTTCACTTCTACTTCTGAAAATGTTTCTTTTCTAACAAAAATGAATATTTTGTCTATTAGATAAATGATAACATGATTTGTAAATCCACAGGAAATCACAACTTTGCCCTGTCTCTGCCGTTGTGTTCTCTCAGAGGGGATCTTAAAAGTCAGGATAATAATTTTTGAAATTGATCACAAAACACTTTCCCTAGAAACACTGAAATGTAAATGGTTAGGAAAGAAAAAAAATATCAGCACATATCAAATAAATAACTATAGAAATTATAAACTCATGTTTTAAAACAGTTCAAGTTTTCCAACCAGATTATAGACACAGCAATCTTACTATGACAATATAAACATGAAACTATTAGTAATGTTTCATTCCTTTACAATTATTATTATACAAAGAAGACTAAACATTTCTGTGTCAGGTATTTAAAATTGACTTCTCATGCGTCCTTTGTTTTTCTTTTTTTGCCTGCATTTAGTATGAATGAAAATATAGGAAAATTTTTGCCAATAGGGAAAATGTTATAGTTTCTGCTTTCTGTAGCTTGTATTTTCACAATCATCTACACACACACAATGTCAGAAACATATGAAATTACAATAGAAACTAACCAAGATAAACCCTTCATTTTCAGTTTGTTAAAAATGAAGACAAGAAGAAAACTTGAATTGTCTCTGTCACAAAGTGACATGGTAGCATATACCTATAGAACACAGAACCTTAAAATGGGTTTATGATTTCATGCCACACAGTCACCAAACATAACTATGCTTAGATGTAGACTAAATAAAGCATGATTAAACCAGAATAATTAAAATGAATTAATGCCAATAAGGGAACTTGTGAAAGTCAGGCATTGTCACAATAAAGAAAACATGCTTTAAGGAGCATATCTCTCCTGTTCTTGAGGATATTCCTTACCACACTGCCATTGGACAAAAGGTGAGGATTCTGGGAATGGTAACCCCACTAATTATCAGTTGTCCATGAGGCAGGATGAACAACAATTTCAGAAAATTAAAGTCTACTTGGGATTTAGATCATAACCATTACTTTAATATTTTGGGAACAATTCCACTTCTCAACAGTAATTTTCAAAAGTTTTTTCCCATCACCAGTGACCTACTTCAACTTAAATTAAATCAATATTTTTCAAACTTCATCTTCTTTTACCCAAGTACCACTTTCCTCTTAAGATATTTTCTGAATGGTTGCTTCAGGTGCATATCTTATTGACCATCCAGAATTAGCTGCATACTCACTCTCATCATCCAGCAGCACTCTCAACTCTCTGGTCATCCCCACTGCACACTTCTCTTTTATACACACCTTGCTTCATTGTTTGGCAACTATTCTCTATACTCTCCAAATTCACTCCCTTCCTCCCACCTCCTCAGAGCATTGCCTCATTTTACTGTTGTGTGAGAAAACTGATCTTATTTCAAGGCCCTTTTAATCTTTCCTTCTGCTACCCATGCATCTCAGGATCTGAAGGGATGCAATGTTCTCACATTGACCTGCTTGACCTTTGAAATAGTACCCACTTCATAATCTTCCTAAACATCCCTGGTGGGATCATCCACAACTTTTATTCTCATCATTCTAAATAATAAACATATTTAGGTGATTCTAAACATATTGTTTAGAATAATAGCAAGATATAACCAAAGACTTCTGAGGCTAATTTCATGCAATTCAGTGTAATAATAACCCATGACATCTGTGTTATGGTGAGAGAATGGAAGACAAAAAAGATTCCATGAATAATAGAAAGAGGTGGGGTCAGTGTACCAGAAATGTCAAAGACAGGAGGTGAGGACTGGTTGGTGGAAGGTTTGGAATTATCATTTTGTTATATATGCCCTTTCTGTCTATTCTGGATGTGACCCTGAGAATGGGCTGCTGATGTGAAATGGAGGGACAACAAGAGGATGAGAAGATCAAGATGCCCAGGGCTGTGAATGGGATGTCAGTGGCTGCTGCTGACAGGGCCAGTGTTGTCAGGGGCTGGAGTGTAGTAGATGGGTACTAACATTTTATTTTTTCTTTTTTGACAATGAGTTCGATAATGGGAAGAACAGGTTAGCAAGCGTAATAAATACTGAGAAAGCTGAAAACCCTTAAATAGCCAGGGTTTTCAGTTATCTAGTTGAGGAAATTTCCTTGTTTTCTAGTTTTTCTGTTCCTGCAGTGTTTGTTATCATGAAAGAATGAAGGTTTGTCATAGGATTTTTCTGCATCAATTAATATGTCTGTGAGGATTTTACTTTTCAGTCTGTTCAGGTGGCGTATCATATTTAGTGACCTTCATGTATTAATTGACCCTGTATTCCTGGAATAAAGCCACTTGATCATTGTGAATAATATTCTTTATATGTTGCAGGAATAAATCTGTTAGTAATTTCTTTTATTAGTAATACAGTGAGTTTGTCACTTCTTTCCCTGGGATGTTTGTGTTTGATTTTGGTATCTGAGTATTACTGGGATGGACTGAGAAGTATTCCCTCCACCTCTGTTTCTGGGAACAGAAGAATTGAGACTAATTTATTAAATGTCTCATACGATTTACCATGGACACTATCTCAGCCTGCAGCTTTTTCCTGTGGGAAATTTCTCCATTAATAATTCAATCTCTTAAGTTACTCTCTTAGTTCTATTTTCTAGTGCCATTCAGAATTTTCACATTGCCTGAGTTAATTTTGGGAATTGGTGACTTCTTAGGAAGTTCTTTCTATTTAATTTGTTGGCATGTGTATGTTTATGGTATTCTCCTAAAAGAACTTTCATTTCTGAAAAGGTGACAACTGTCTAATTTTTGACACAACTTAGACTTTTTCTCTTTATTTCTTATTCATTTGAGATAAAGGTTTGTCATTTCTGTTTCTAGTCTAAGAATTAACCTTTAGTTTTCATTGATTTAATCTCTTTCACTTATTTGCATCTCTACTATTTACTGTATTTTTTCTGCTGCTTTGGATTTACTTTGTTTGTTTTCCTACAAGTTTTTGCAGATGTAATGCTCAGTTGTTGGACAAGGACATCCAAATGCTCTCATGGTTCTACCTAGTTACAGGATGGCTTAAGTCCTCTCTCTTCTCTCCTTTGATCTCCTGCCTATTTGTTCTCTCCATTGTTGAAATTGGAGTATTGACGTTCCCAACTCTTGTTGCTTAGTTAATTATGTTTACACTTCATGAATTTTGGGAAATCTGGTTTTAGGTCCATAACGTTTATAATTGTTCTGTCTTTCTGATATAAAATATCTTTTGTGTGTTCAGGAATTTTTGTCTGAATGTCTATTTTTCTCTGACATCGGTAGACCGACCACAGTTCTCATTTTGTTATTGTTTGTGTGCATATATTTTCTTCTATTTACTTTGGACATATTGAAGCTTTAGTGAATATCCAGTGTCTATCCAGCATCTTATGTATCCAACATACAATTGAACTGGACTTTAATCATTTTGACAATCCCTACTTTTTGATTTAAGTGTTTAAATTCATTTACATTTAATTATCAAATAAGTTTTAATGATATTTGTTTCTGTATATTTTAAGACTTTATTTTCTGAGTTTATCATTATATTAATATTTTTTGCTGTTAAATTGATATTTCAAACAAAATTTTATTACTGTTCTGTATTTCTTAGTTATTTTCTTAGTGGCTATATGGAATTACAGTTAATAGTATAAGGTAAAGATAATGAATTTAGATTAGTGCTAAACAAATTTGAAATTTTCATAAAAATAAATACTGATCCAGTATTCACTTTTCCCTACCTTACTTTTATGTGAATATTTTCATACAGATTAACTTGTATACTATAAAACTGTCAAAAGTTTTCAATTTATGGCTTTGTGAAGCTTATTTTTTAGTCAGAATAAATATTGAATTGTAAACAAAACACACACATTTTTCAAAGTTTTACCTATGCATTTATATTTTCTGGTGGTCTTTAACTCTTCATGAAGGTTTGAATTGCTGTCTAGTGTCTTCTCATTTCAGCATGAAGGACTGTCTTTACAATGTTTGGCTTTATTGTTTTTTGTTTGGTTGGTTAATCTTTATGATACACAGATGACATGCAGGAATTTTTGGGTGTTGGCGTTCTTGGTCTGCTCTGAGTTTGCAAGCAGAGGCAGACTCGACCTGCAGAGGTCAGAAAGATTTTCTTTGTAGAGAAGAGAAGAAAAAGGCTACATGGAGTCATGCAGTGGGACTTGGAAACTGGCAGTCCTATGGGTCATATTGGAAATTGGATTTGTATAGTCTTTTTTTAGTTGCCCAAGGGTAGAGGTGTCTCTCTGGTACAAACAGATGTTTGCTGGGAAGGAGAAGTGTCTACTTGGCCAATTATCACTTTTTGGGACTTTCTGCAGTCTGCCCTTCAAGTCCCCCCTCTCAAAGATTGCCCTAAATGCTGTTAGGAAGAGGGACTAGGAAGTCTGTTCAGTGACTGCTTCCTGCTGATGGTGCAATCAAGAGGCCAGAGCATCAGGGCTGACAATGAGAGGCGTTATTAAGGGGACTGTGATAGTAAGTCATTTTTATCTCCATTGGGAGCATCTGCAGTTTGATGGAGTCTAGGCAAGAGGAACTAAATTTGACAAGTAAGTTTAAAATGCAAGACCCAAACACAAGTAAGAGAATAACAGCAATTATAGGCCCCAGAAAGGATAAGACCCAAGTCCTGGAGGGGAGCCAGTATTTTATTTGGTCCCAACCTATGTAGAAACCTGAGTTTCACGAGATTGCTCCTGAAGCCACTTAGCCTGTTGGAGAATGTAATCTGAACATTCCTGTACAACATATATGTGTAACAGGAAGTATTGGCACTGGCACATACCCATCTTTGCTTAGCCAAAAGAAAATCTGGGTCTGTGAGGTGTCCATGATCATGAAGGCAAGGGACAATAAAGACCTTTGCATGTCCTTAATGGAAAGGCCTACCTGGTCTGAGGTACCCTCTATTACTTTGGTTAGGTTTTTTGCAATTACATGATTGGCAACCACTCCATAGCTGATTCAGGCTGGGGCTTCAGTTAATGCTGTTATCCCTAACACTATTAGAGTAATCTCTCTTTTATCTGTATGGGAAGCTGTTCCTGTTCATTGGGAAAATTCAGTGTGTTGTATTGTAGTACTGTTCCAAAAAAGAGATATGTTCAGGATTAGGTATTAGTTGTGCAATTGCCCAATTTCCTCGAGTATGGTTTGGGTGTGAACATGGCAGCCCCCGTACCTGGTCCCTCTTCCATGACCTCCCTACAAAGAGATACCCTCCTTAAGGCATAAAACACTTTGGGTGTTAGACTGGGCCTGAGAGGTGTCTCCTGGAAACAGGTAATGGGAGATATCAAAGCTACTGGTAAAAGATGGAGGCACGGGAGGGGGGAAGGTAAATTTATAGTTTTTTTTAACCCAGTTATGTGTTTTATTAAGATACATTGTGAAGGGAAGTAGTAAGTAGGTGATAAGAGTTTTTACCAGAGAGATTTGGGACTTAGCTTAGAGAAAAGGCTCACATTACAAGCACTAGCCCTAAGCACATTGAGGCCCATAAAAGTGGGGCCCTTAGAGATATTCATATAGCACAAGCTGGTTATAATACAATAGTCACCTTTAAGGGTGGTGAAGTCAAATATGTCCTTTCTTTGGTATGTAGTCTCTAAGCCCTCTATTGATGAATGCCAACTGGTGTATAGCTGTCTGAGAGAGAAACATTAAACATCCAAATTTTTGTCTGAGTAAACAAAGCCAAGAAAAATACTTAGTAGGCTCCCATGGGACCCCTGTAAAAAAAACCATTGGCATAGGAGAAATTATCTGGCCTGAATATCAAAAAAGGGAAAGGACCCTGAGTGAAATTTATTCCTAAGTGGGTCATATTTGAAAGGGAGAGAGTTTAAGTAAGGAGGAAGCCCAGAGTTGACGGGAAAAAAAGCCTCAGTGCACTGAGATTTTAGCTCTGCACATGTAGCATTGGCAATCTGGTATAAGCTCCTGGCTGGCTGCTGATTTCTCGAGTTGCCTACCTTAATAATTGTAGAGTGCCCAGAGCTTTTTCCCCCAGTACCCAAGGGAGAAAGTCTCCTTAGAGAGAGAGAGAGAGAGAGAGAGAAAGTCAGCCTAAGAGATCTACCATACCTAAGCCATGGTGGGGGGACTCTCCTGGAGGACAGAATCCATCCAGCAGTCTGCCCTTCACTCTCATGGAAAAGTTTGTGTTTGTTTATATAGATGTGTCCCATTTTATCATTCTCTCTTTGAAACATTGTTTTTCTTGATATTGACTTGACATTATAATTGTTGACATTATCTTTCATTGGTTGACTTTTTTTCAGTTCTTCACTTTAATTCCTTCATGGTTTCAGAAAAAATCTACAATTAATGTTAATGATAATGCCCTGCACATGGTAAATTACTTCTCTCATCATTGTTGACTATGAAATAAGGGGTGTGGACCTCTTAGCTTCCTGATACATAGAGTTAATTAAAATTTTGGGTTCATGGGTTCATATTTAACCTCAAATTTGGGAATTCATAACAATTCTTCTGCATCTTTCTCTCTCTTCTTCTTCTGGAATGCTTATTATGCTTATATTGTGAAGCTTTGTGGTGTTCCATGTGTCTCCATGGTTCTGTTTATTTTCTTCTTTTTTTTTCCTATCTGTTTTTCATACAGGATGATTTAAATCTGTCTATATTTAAATTTCTTGATTATTCTACTTTTTCTAGTGGAATTGTCTCCTGAAGTTTTGAGTCTTTGTAGTTTTCAATCCTAGGATTTATCTTAGGTTCTTCTTAAAAAATCATTTCATTTTCCTATATCAAAAATTTCTTTTTGATGAGATCAAATTCTCATTTTTTTCTAACTCTGTAGACATGTACTCTCATTCTTTGTGGAACCTTTGAACAGTAACTAATTCAAAGCATTTATTTAATTAATTCAATGCCTGAGCTGTTTCAGGAAAATTTCTATTGGGCAGTTGTTACTGTACTGTGTGCAGTCCATACTTTCTTGCTTCTTTGTATAGGCTGTATTTTTGTTGTGTTGAAGTTGAATATTTTAAATGATACAATGAAGCAACACTAGGGGCCAGTTCCCCACCATAGAATTTATTGCTAATTTATACTTATCTTTTGTTACTGTCCTTGATGCTGTTTGGTTTTGTTTATACTCCTGGAATAATTTTGGATGTTGTGTATGCTTCAGGTATGGTTAATTTTTCTAAATTAGTCTATAAATTACTTAATGACTATGGATGAACATCCTTCAATTCCCTAAATCTGTGTGTCCCAACTCTTGCAAAGTGGTCTTTTCTGTGTCTTGAGTACATTTTTAGTACTCCAGCAGGCAGTTTTAATTTGGTCTTAGCTTTTACTTTCTGCTTACACAGGGACTGATGGTGAATCAGAGGTGAGAGTTAAGGTTCTTTCTGGGTCATTTCTGAGTGTGAGCACAGACATGCTTATGCATATGTTACTTGAGACTCCATGAATATATCAAGTTTATTTACTCCCTGTGGACAATCATTTCTACTTGCTTTCAAAGTTTGTGGTCAGTCTTTTGGTAGTTGTCTGGCATTACCAACTCAAGCAGCTGTGACACTATTTATTTTTGACAAATGCTCTGGGGATAAGACTCTTTATAGAAACTGAGCACTAAAGTCAAATGAAGACAGGTCCTAAGATTTTTGGGGGTATGGCCTTTTGGATACCTTGTATCCCTTGTACACTACAGTTTCTTGGCTGTTTTTCATAGCTACTGTAACTCAAGTCTAATGTGTTTATTCAAGTGTGCCAGTGAGCCAGTGAATGAGGACAGGGCAAATAAAGAGGCTACAGATCTTCGTATTATCACCAAGGTTTAGTGTTTTTCTTAAATAAATGCTTCTCACCTCATTTTAAGCTTTGGGCTTACTTCACATTTCTGAACTTGCTAATTTGACCATTTTTGCCAGTGTCCTCAGCACTTTTTCATATGTGTTAATTTTTAAATTTCTATAAGAGGTGATTTTGCTGAAAAGCATTGACTACTTACTTGGGCCCAATAATTAATTAAAATAGGAGAAGCTTAGCATCCCTGCCTCCATTTCGTATCTATCTTTGCTCTAAGCCATTCTCTTTACAGTCACTTTATAATCACCTTGGATTCCAGAAAGGACAAAACTGATAACATCTTTATGACAAGAGACTAAAACTTTCCATAAGGGATAGTGGAATGTGTAAGGCAGACCACTCCTCTAAATGAGGACATTTACCTATAATGATGAGACTGCACTGTGGTACATCAGTAATCATCTCATGGGAACCAGATTGCTCCCCTCTAGTGATGTCAGCAATAACACCTTCTCTGAAACCGCTCTGGGAACACTTGGATTGAGATAATTGTCAACCAGACCATACCTGTGACTGGGACTGTTTACCTATGCATACCTTTGTTCCTGCCCCCAGTTCTTTTGTCTATTTAAACTTGTAGCTCATATCTGTACCCAGAAGATGGTGGAAGATGAGCAGAGTGCTTACTCTGCCTCTTCCCATGGTGTGTCTCAAGCTGTACAATAAACCTCCTATCTCTGCCTTCACCATGCCTCTTTATTTGATATTTAGTGGCGGGTGGCAGGACCTGGAATCTAAAGAGTTCTAGCCTTGGGTCCAAAACTCTGGTTTCATTTCCACTGTGGAAATGTTTCCATTAAATGTTTCTTTCTTCCTCTGAGACAAACCTGCCCTTTCCTCTCACATTTCCAATACTCTGTCTACCACACTTGCTCTCTGTGAGTGCCCAGTACACACTCCTTAATACAATGGAAGGGTGTCCTCTTTGAATTTTTCAGCAGAAGCTCTCTATAAATTAGGCTGTACTAGTTTGTTTCTATTTCCTTAGCATGAGAATAAAGGCTGTGTCTGACATTAATCCTTCCTCTCATGGTTGAGCCATTTTCAAATTTCTGCTCTTGGTTTCTTCCTCTTTGTCTCCTTATTGCCTGTATCAATTCTTTGTTAGTCTGGCCCTCACTCTCCAGCCCCTCTCATTTTTTGCTTCTCTCACTCAGCTTCTCCACTGGATCAATCCAGGAGGCCCCTCTTAGGTGAATCACTAGAAAAATGAAAGAACATTGCCATTACTGGCCTGGAGAAACTCAAGATTTGCCTCCAAAAGCAGAAAATTTTCATCAAAACAAAATTTGTTTCTTTTTTTTTTTTTTAAATATTTCTCATTGTCACCCTACCTCAAACACAGACAAGAAGACTCCACTACATCTGAAAGGAGAGCCAAACTCATCAACACAGCCTAACTGAGGTTCTGTATGCATCCACCATTCAAATTTCATCTCAAATACAGCCACCATTGTGCACTGAGGACACACACCTCTTCTAAGCTACCTTTGCACCCTGGAACCTATTCGTGTCTTAGGCCCTTTGAGGGTATTCTTCCCTCTGCTTGCCATGCCTAAACTATAGCCTCAGGAATTTCAAAATAATTGTGTCATTAATCAATGTTTAAATCAAATACACATCTATCTATGGATGTATTAGTCCATGAGTTTTAGTTAAATTACATTCATGAACTTACTAAGAAATATGTGAATTAGCATGATTTCAGACAACTCTACCACTTAGTAATCAGGTGATATGAGGGTAATTTCTTTGCCTACATAAGCCTTAGTTTATTCACCTATCAAATTAGAATAATAATGATTCTTACCTTCTGGAGTTCTTGTGAGAATTTCCAGGGTAATAAATGTGTACTTCTTAGTTGAATAACCAATACATTAAGTTATCATGACCATTTAATGAACATTCATTGTTATTTTTGTCACTATTTGAAAATTAAATGATCATAATAAAAACAGTAAAATTGAAGTTATCTGCAGAAATTGGCATGAGTATTCATTAATGTAAAACAATAACTAGTAAGAGTATGGTTCAAATTATAAAATATAAGGTACATATAATATTATAAAAGTAGTTTTAAAATAAAATTCAGAGAGAATTTCTGGGCTAACATTTGATAGTAAAGTCAGTGGATGTAGGTAGCTTTACAAAGAATCTTGAGGAATCTTATAAATATTATTTACATGAAAACATAATTGATTAAACTATTTAAAAAACAAATTTTTTCTTTATTCATTTATTCATATGTGTATACATTGTTTGGGCCATTTATTTCCTCTCATTTTTCTTTAGTTATTTAAGATACAGGGAACTACAGCTCATGTGATAACTGCTTGTGGTACAATGCAATATACTAGATATGACTATTGCATTCCATTCTCCTAAGGATTATATTCAAAAGCTTTATTATTCCCATCTCACAGAAGACAAAACTGCATAGTGGAAATTTCAAGTAATTTACAAAAGATTGGATACTGGTCCAGAGATTTAGGAATTGTAATGTAATCTCCTAATTCTTCTGTCCTTTTCCTTTGTCCTACATTTCCATGTTAGCTAGCATCATTAATAAATTAACAGTAAATTCGGGTAATGAATTATTATAGTTGCTCTCAGAGAGTTTAAAATACTTCTCTTATTCTATACTTAATTCTGAAATCATCAATATTTTATTTATCCTTTAACTTTTGACATTAATGTTTTTTAGTTCAAATCAATTTAATACATATGACTCTATTTCTTGTTGTTTTGCTTTTTGAGACAGAATCTTATGTACCCTGGTTGGTCTTAAATTCTTCATCCTCCAGCCTTACCCTCTAAGGGCTGGGGTTACTGGTGTGAACCACTACACCTGGGTATCACCAACTTCATTTCTAATAGTTGTTGTAATACCTATTTATACTCATTTATAAGAAAAGTTTATTTCTCACTCCTTCCAAAGTGAATTTTGCTGACTGAAAACAGGCTTCTTTAAGCCCTGATATGGGGACCTGATCTCTTCCTTCTGGAGGCCTGGCCATCTTGAATAAGAACCTTCCAAGAAGATGCAGCTGTTTCTACCAAGGCCACAGAAAAGGGAGGTATGACTTTGATGCATATAATAAACTCACAGTCTGTCAGACATGACTGGATCATAGAGGTCAATGTGTGCTTCAAAAAATACGTATTCATGTGAACATTTAAACAGTCTCTGACATATAATGTGACATCATTATTCAAGTTTCTATACTTTTGACATGGGACAAAAGAAAAACATCCATGTTTTATTTATGTTTGATGCTAATATTTTTAAAAAACCTTTCTCTGTTTTTTCAGGGATATGGTCATTGCAAAATTCAATTGGATTTTTACTTTCATTTCTCTTTTAATCATATTTGTCTCCTGTAATTTGATGACAAATAGAATTTTTCAAATGTTACCATCTTAATTATTATTATTATTATTTCCACTGCAAATGCTTCTGATTCTGGAGGTGGTTTACAGATAAAACTATTTTAGAAAGCTAGCTGTATTCTAATCCTGAAATTTCTCATTCAAATTCTAACAAAAGTTTCTATAGTCTTGTTTCTAAAGACTCCTTTTCCCTATCTTTTCTCTAATTAGCAGTAGGAGAAGATATATTCAAAATTACAAAGCTTATCAACATTTTGAGAAAAGGCCATAAAAATCTATGAAGATACTTCTTAAACCCTGTTATATTTCACAGAAGATTGAGCATGCTTAGTTTACTTAGAGCCCCTAACAGTCATATTCAATTAAAACCAATTCTTATAATGAAATAAGAATGTAATTCTTGTTCTAGAACCATCCCCAAGGAGATTTTCTTGCAATGTTCCTGTGAAATTCCAATAAAGTTCTTCAAATGATGGTGCTAATTTGAGAAATTTAAACACAGCACTTAACATTTTGCTTGCATTACAGACCTTTGCCTCCTTCTCGGTCATTTATTTTTATTTCAAAGACACATCTTTCTTTCATGCAATACTTTTTTGCAAGTTCCTGACACTATGATTTTTTTCTTTCAAAGCCAAAACAAGCAAAAAAGGGTCAACACATTTTTTGGCATTAAGCCTATATCATGATTTTTCATAATATAAAAGTCAATACATGGTTTCATGCATTGTTGTTATTTATTTATTTATTCATTTATTTATTTGTGGAGCTGAGAATTGAACCCAGAGCCTGTAGGCTAATACTTTAACCACAGTCTCTTAAACAACATCATTTTGTGTTATATTTTGTCTAATGCATAGAACATGCAATCTGAAGTGTGAGACTTAATGGAAACTGAACTCTCCTTGTTGTGATACTTCAATGTAGGTTAGTTTACTGTGCAAGTATACCACTCTGGAAAGGGATGTCGATTATGGAGAAGGCTATGCATGTGTGGGGTTAAGAGATATATGAGAATGAGAACTCTCTGTATCTTTCCATCAATTTTTCTTTTTTCTTTTTTAAATCTAACATTTCCTTTACTTCCTGGTCCCCTTCTCCTATTGGCCTCAGTTACTTTTAAGGTATCTGCTTTAGTTTCACTGCATTGAGGGCAGCAAATGCTAGCTAAATTTTTGGATGTTTTATCTATCCTCATATCTCCCTTCTGTGCACTCACTTTTATCTTGTGATCAAAGTTCAATCCCCTTATTGTGTTTGCCCTTGATCTAATATCTGCATATGAGGGAGAACATACAATTTTTGGTCTTTTGGGCCTGGCTCACCTAGCTCAGAATGATGTTCTCCAATTCCATCCATTTACCAGCAAATGATAATATTTCGTTCTTCTTCATGGCTGCATAAAATTCCATTGTGTATAGATACCACATATTCTTGATCCATTCGTCAGTAGTGGTGCATCTCGGCTGTTTCCATAACTTGGTTATTATGAATAGTGCTACAATAAACATGGGTGTACAGGTGCCTCTGGAGTAACCTGTGTCACAGTCTTTTGGGTATATCCTGAGGAGTGGTATTGCTGTATCAAATGGGAGATCAATGTTTAGCTTTTTAAGTGGGCTCCAAATTTTTTTCCAGAGTGGTTGTACTAGTTTACATTCCCACCAACAGTGTAAGAGGGTTCCTTTTTCCCCACATCCTTGCCAACACCTGTTGTTTGTGGTGTTGCTAATGATGGCTATTCTAACAGGGGTGAGGTAGAATCTTAGTGTGGTTTTAATTTGCCTTTCCTTTATTGCTAGAGGTGGTTTTTGGCCATTTGAATTTCTTCTTTTGAGAAAGTTCTGTTTAGCTCACTTGCCCATTTCTTTATTGGTTCATTAGTTTTGGGAGAATTTAGTTTTTTGAGTTCCCTATATATTCTGGTTATCAGCCCTTTGTCTGATGTGTAGCTGGCAAATATTTTCTCCCACTCTGTGGGTGTTCTCTTCAGTTTAGAGACCATTTCTTTTCATGAACAGAAGCTCTTTAGTTTTATGAAGTCCAATTTATCTATGCTGTCTCTTAGTTGTTCTGCTGCTGGGGTTCCATTGAGAAAGTTCTTACCTATATCTACTAACTCCAGGGTATTTCCTACTCTTTCCTGTATCAACTTTAGAGTTTGTGGTCTGATATTAAGATTCTTGATCAATTTTGAGGTAATACTGGTATAGGGTGATATACATGAATCTAGTTTCAGTTTTTTGCAGACTGCTAACCAGTTTTCCCAGCAGTTTTTGTTGAAGAGGCTGCTTTTTCTCCATCGTATATTTTTAGCGCCTTTGTCAAAGACAAGTTGGTTATGGTTGTGTGGCTTCATATCTGGGTCCTCTATTCTGTTCCACTGGTCTTCATGTCTGTTTTTGTGCCAGTACCATGCTGTTTTTATCGTTATTGCTTTGTAATATAGTTTGAAGTCAGGTATCATGATACCTCCAGCGTTGTTCTTTTGACTGAGAATTGTCTTGGCTATTCGTGGACTCTTTTGTTTTCATATAAATTTAACAGTAGATTTTTCAATCTCTTTAATGAATGTCATTTAATGAATGTCAATTTAATGAATGTCAATTTTTCTTACACCTATGATTGTTCTAAAAAATAGAGTTTTAAAAATTAAAAAATATATATAATGTTGAGATTGGTGGGATAATTAATTTTCTTCTTTTCATGAAAGCATCATGTAATATACAATAAAGTAAATCAATTACCATGAAAGTTGCAAAAATAAGTGATAATATACTTTGAAATATGTCTGCAAGTCAAGAGAAATAATTATGGATTTTGTTATTGGTCCCCTTAATTTAGCCATAACTCATACATTTGTTAACTTTATTTTAGATTACTTCCCCTAGCATTTTGAAGATTACTCAGTTTACTTGGTTTTGAGAGACATTTGTTGGATTCATAGGATTTTTATTTTATTGTTATATTTTTCAGGACTACCCACTTTTAGTATTTTCCTTCTCTTCCTTCCCAAATGTTTGTGTCATAGATAGGGCCTATGGTCTCATCTTGGGTGTATTGTGCACAGAACATGAAGTAGCACCCAATAACCCATACCTCCCATATTCACATATATGCATGATCTACTCCTGTGTGCCCATATTTCACCAATATAACATGGCAAAAGTGATGTGATACCACTTGTGATCATGATGTATAATATAAGATTGAATTTTGTTAACACAATCTCATTGGAGACTTTAATGGGTGGCTGGACAAAGGAATTGTGCTGTGATAGGCCATATGACAAGAAAGGGAATGCAGTCTCTAGGAGGGGAGAGGAGGGCCAGCAGTAGTGGTGGGTGGTGTCTGGTTGTGGAGGACAGTTTCTAGGAGCAGAGGTTCATCTCTAGGAATGGAGGGCAGCCTTTAGAAGTAGAAGATAGTCTTGGAAATGGAGAATACCCTTTAAGATGGATGGGAGGATCTAGGAGCAGAGCATTGCCTCTAGGATTGGAAGACAACTCTGAGTATAGTGCAATCTTTAGAAATGGATGGCAGCCTCTAGAATTGGAGGATGGGCCTCAATGAGTGGGGTTCTGCCTCTAGGAGTGGACAACATCCAGGAGTAGAGGAGAGTCTCTAGGATTAGAGGGTGGTGGTAGGAAAAGAGGGTGGTCCTGGGAGTGAAAAGTGGTCCTAACAGTGAAGTATGGTCTTCAGGAGTGGCAGGCCCCATTGAAATTGGAGGGCAGTCTCTAGTAGAGGAGGTCAGCCTTCAGCCTCTGACAGAAATTCTCCCATAACAAAGAAATTAGTTCTGCCAAGAATCTGAATGAGGTTGTGAAAATATTATTTTTTAACCTTCAGATAAGACTACTTTTCTTGTGGAAACTTTGATTGGAGTCTTGCCAGACAGTAAGTAAATGATCAAGTAAGTTGTGTCCATATCCCTGATGCATAGAAACCATGAGATAATTTTTATAGTTTCAAGCCACTGCATATGTGGTCATTTGTCATACAGCAATAGAGGATTACCATAGAAACCCAGGGAAAGCATGACAGAAAAGAAATCTAATCTTATCATTTGCAAGTAAATGGATGGAACTGGATAATATCATTCTGACTGAGGTTAGCCAGACTCAGAAAACCAAAAATCATATGTTCTCCCTCATGTTCTGTCTTTAGATCTAGGACAAACACAGCAATGTTGTAGGACTTGGGTTACATGACAAGGGGAGAACATATACAGAAGGTATGGGGTTAGAAAGAAAACCCAAAACATGAAAGCATTTGATGTCCCCACTCCAGAGGAATTGATACAGAAACCTTAGAGTGACAGAGGTCAACATGAGAGGGGTTCAGGAACCAGTGTAAAGACCAGTTAGAGATGAATCAACCAGGATTGTAACACATTTGTACATGAAAGCAATGCTAGGAATTTCTCTGTATAGCTGTCCTTATCTCAACTAGCAAAAATGCTATGTCTTTCTTATTATTGCTTATTTCTACTCTTCAATGGAACTGGAGAGAAGTGCAGAACAGATTCTGCCTGGAAGTGAGGGGGTGGGTGAGAGGGTGGAGGCAGGGGGCAAGAGGGAGAAATGCCCCAAACTATGTATGCCCATATGCAAATGTGAATAAATGAATAATTAAAAAGAAAGAAAAGCAATCTAAAAAAGGAGCTAAGATGCAGAATGACAAAGACTTGGTCCTGGGCATCAAGATCAAGGAAACAGCTTCTATCTGGTAGGACAAGATAAGAACCCAGGGATATTTGGATTCTTCAAGTGGAAGGTGATGTGTTTGTGACATACTTGTTCAGCAGAAGAATGCTATTCCAGTCTCCAGCTGAGAATAAAATCCTCCTTTAATGGTGTCTATGCCAGTTACCTAAGGAGAAGAGGATGAAATGTGTATTTGGATGTCATTTGTGTATTTGAGTTCTCTTAAGGAAAAGCATGAGAAGAGTGGAAAACAGGATCATAGATAAATGAATTGCTGCACTCAGGCAAATTCTGCCTCTGGCCTGTTCCAAGGAAGGGCTAGAGCTAGATTTTTCACCCTTCACTTAATTTTCTTTCAGGCCAGTTTGGCTCCTGTCTTCACAGGCTGTGGGACACCACTGTTTGGAGTGAGAGAGTCATCTGCCCCATGGGAAATGTGGATACCACCACTGATGATATCTTCATTGGAGAGGTGAATTGCCTCCTGTTTGCACCCACATTGTAATAATTGGGTAATCAGTTGTAGCAGGTGCAGCTAGCCAAGTGTATCCACTGAGTAATGGATTGCTTCATGGTCTTAGGGGTGTGGCCCATGACCTTGTATTGCACAGACCCTATATAACTCTTAATTTTCTTACCAAACTATTTGAGATGGCTTCTAATCACATACTCTTTTCTTTCCCATGCTATACTCTGAACCCTTAATTACTGGATTACTGAAGTAAAAGCCATTAAAAATACATGAGTGAGCTGCTGCCTGTTGGACTTGTTCCTGGGTGGTGATATTCAGGTATGTAGCACGAATGATGTTTGCACAAGGTCCTGTGACCTTACAAGTCCATGAGAAGTACGGTGATGAAGGTTTCATTTCACATCATATGGTTTTATACACATTACATATGAGGTCATGAGCTGCTCACATGCACACTTATCCTCTTTCTGCTAGGAAGCATGTCTAGACACAGTCACATTCTGCTGGTAGTTTGATTGCATTGTTGTGATTTTGATGATTTTAGATTGCCATGTGATCTCACTGTATTTTCCAAAATAATAATAAATAATAATAAATTTTCCAAAGAAAATTGAGATATCATAAACTATAAACTGCGCATGTTGGTTCATGCCTCATGCTTGCAATGCCACCTCCAAAGGAGGTAGAAGCTCAAGCTCAAAACCCGAATGGCAAAGTTAATGAGACTGTGTATCAAACACAAATTAAAAAAAAAATGATTGTGTGTATAGCTCAAGTGGTACAGTGTTTGTCTAGCATGCAGGAGGCCCTGGGTTCAATTCCCAGTACATCAAAGAAACAAAGAGAAAAGGGGGGGAGAGAAAGAGAGAGAGAAAGGAAAGAAACTATTATCCCTACACTTTAATAAAAACATATTTATCAAACAACTGATAAATTTGCATATTATTTCTTTAAAATTAAGTAGAAAAGAAGGGACATTGATTAAAGCAGTTACTATGAAACAACAAAGAAAAATTTGGTATTTTTCTTCTGTCATGAAATTTGATTTAAATCCCAGGATCTGATGGATTCCCTTCTAAATTCTATCAGGCTTTTATTTTATTTACTTATTTATCTATTTTATTCACATGTGCATACAATGTTTGGGTCATTTCTCCCCCTTCCCCCACCTTCTCCCTTACCTCCCATCCCCTACCTCTCCCCCCCACCCTCTTGCAGAAATTATTTTGCCCTTATCTCTAATTTTGTTGAAGAGAGAGTATAAACAAAAATAAGAAGAACCAAGGGTTTTTGCTAGTTGAGATAAGGGCAGCTATACAGGGAGTTGACTCACATTGATGTCCTGTGCATATGTGTTACCTTCTAGGTTAATTCTTCTTGATCTAACCTTTTCTCTAGTTCCTGGTCCCCTTCTCCTATTGGCCTCAGTTGCTTTTAAGGTATCTGCCTTAGTTTCTCTGTGTTGAAGGCAACAAATGCTATCTAGTTTTTTAGGTGTCTTACCTATCCTCATACCTCCCTTGTGTGCTCTCGCTTTATCATGTGATCAAAGTCCAATCCCCTTGTTGTGTTTGTCCTTGATCTAATATCTGCATATGAGGGAGAACATATGATTTTCGGTCTTCTGGGCCAGGCTAACCTCACTCAGAATGATGTTCTCCAATTCCATTCATTTACCAGCGAATGATAACATTTCATTCTTCTTCATGGATGCATAAAATTCCATTCTGTATAAATACCACATTTTCTTGATCCATTTGTCAGTAGTGAGGCTTCTTGGCTGTTTTGGTAACTTGGCTATTGTGAATGGTGCTGCCATAAACATGGGTATGCAGGTGCATACTGTGTCACAGTATTTTGGGTATATCCCTGAGAGTGGTATTGCTAGATCATATGGTAGGTCAATGTTTAACATTTTAAGTAGCCTCCAAATATTTTTCCAGAGTTGTTGTACTAGTTTACATTCCCATTAACAGTGTAAGAGGGTTCATTTTTCCCTGCATCCTCGCCAACACCTGTTGTTGGTGGTGTTGCTAATGATCGCTTTTCCAACAGGGGTGAGGTGGAATCTTAGTGTGGTTTTAATTTGCATTTCCTTTATTGCTAGAGATGGTGAGCATTCTTTCATATGTTTTTTGGCCATTTGAATTTCTTCTTTTGAGAAAGTTCTGTTTAGTTCACTTGCCCATTTCTTTATTGGTTCATCAATTTTGGAAGAATTTAGTTTTTTCAGTTCCCTATATATGCTGGTTATCAGTCCTATGTCTGATGTGTAGCTGGCAAGTATTTTCTCCCACCCTGTGGGTGTTATCTTAAGTTCAGAGGCCATTTCTTTTGATGAGCAGAAGCTTTTTAGTTTTATGAAGTCCCACTTATTTATGCTATCTCTTATTTTCTGTGCTTCTGGGGTTCCATTGAAAAAGTTCTTACCCTTACCTATTAATTCCAGAGTATTTCCCACTCTTTCATGTACCAACTTTAGAGTTTGGGGTCTGAAATTAAGATCCTTTTCCATTTTGGGTTAATATTGGTATAGGATGATATACATGGATCTAGTTTCAGTTTTTTTGCAGACTGCTAACCAGTTTTCCCAGCAGTTTTTGTTGAAGAGGCTGTCTTTTCTCCATCATATATTTTTAGTGCCTTTGTCAATGACAAGTTGGTTATAGTTGTGTGGCTTCATATCTGAGTCCTCTATTCTGTTCCACTGATCTTCATGTGTGTTTTTGTGTCAGTACCATGCATTTTTATTGTAATTGCTTTGTTATATAGTTTGAAGTCGGGTATCATGATACCTCCAGCATTCTTCTTTTGACTGAGTATTGTTTTTGCTATTTGTGGCCTCTTATGTTTCCATATAAATTTAATGGTAGATTTTTTAATCTCTATAATGAATGCCATTGGGATTTTGATAGGAATTGCATTAAACATGTAGATTACTTTTGGGAGTATAGATATTTTTACTATGTTGATTTGTTCAATCCATGAGCATGGGAGATCTCTCCACTTTCTATAGTCTTCCTCAATCTCTTCCTTCAGAAGTTTATAGTTTTCCTTGTAGAGGTCGTTCACATCCCTTGTTAGGTTTACACCTAGGTATTTGATTTTTTTTGAGGGTATTGTAAATGGAATTGTTTTCATATATTCTTTCTCAGTTTGTTCATTATTAGTGTATAGAAATGCTAATGATTTTTCTATGTTGATTTTATCTTCTGCAACTTTGCTAAAGCTATTGATGGTGTCTAGGAGCTTTTGAGTACACTTTTTTGGGACCTTAAGGTATAGGATCATGTTATCTGCAAATAGGGATATTTTGACATTTTCTTTATGTATTTGTATTCCTTTTATTCCTTTTTGCCTAATTGCTCTGGCTAGGAATTCCAGTATTATGTTGAATAGGAGTGGAGATAGTGGGCATCCTTGTCTAGTTCCTGGTTTCAGAGGGAATGGTTTCAGTTTTTCTCCGTTAAGTATAATGCTGGCTGTAGGTTTGTCATATATAGTTTTTATAGTGTTGAGGTACTTTCCTTCTATTCCTAGTTTTCTTCAAACTTTTGTCATGAAATGGTGTTGGATCTTATCAAAGGCTTTTTCTGCATCTATTGACATGATCAAGTGGTTTTTGTCTTTGTTCTGTAATTGTGGTTTATTACATTTATTGATTTTCATATATTGAGCCACCCCTGCATTCCTGGGATGAAGCCTACTTGGTCATTGTGAATGATCTTTTTGATATGTTGTTGAATTCAATTTGCCATTATTTTATTGAGGATTTTTGTATCAATGTTCATTAAGGAGATGGGCCTATAGTTCTCCTTTTTGGAGGTATCTTTGCCTGATTTGGGGATAAGTGTAATACTGGCTTCATAAAATGTGTTAGGCAGTTTTCCTTCCCTTTCTATTTCGTGGAACAGGTTTAGGAGGGTTGGTGTCAGTTCTTGTTTAAAGTCTGATAGAATTCAGCAGAAAACCAATCAGGTGATGGACTTTTCTTTTGGGGGATACTCTTGATTGCTGCTTCAATTTCATTTATTGTTATAGATCTATTCAGTTTATTAATATCCTCTTGGTTCAGTTTTGGATAATCATATGTACCTAGCAATCTGTCCATTCTTAAAGATTTTCAAATTTATTTGAATATAGGTTCTCTAAGTAGTCTCTAATGATTTCCTGGACTTCAATAGTATTTGTTGTTATCTCCCTTTTTGCATTCCTGATTCTACTAATTTGGGTTTTTTCTGTCTTCATTTTAGTCAAGTTTGTCAGGGTTCTGTCGATCTTGTATATTTTTCAAAGAACCAACTTTTTGTTTCATTAATGCTTTGTATGGTTTTTTTGGTTTCTGTTTCATTGATTTCAGCTCTTATTTTTATTATTTCTCTCCTTCTATTTGTTTTGGGATTTGCTTGTTCTTTTTTTTCTAGGAGTTTGAAATGTATCATCAGGTCATTGATCCAGTCTTTTTAATATATGCACTCATGGCTATAAACTTTCCTCTCAGGACTGCCTTTGCTGTGTCCCATAGTTTCTGATAGATTGTGTTTTCATTTTCATTGACTTTCAGGAACTTCTTAATTTCCTCTTTTATTTCATCAATTATTCATTGTTCATTAAGCAATGAGTTATTCACTTTCCAGCTCTGTGCATGTTTTTTTGTCTTTACTTTTGTTGTTGAGTTCTAGTTTTATTGCATTATGATCAGATAGAATGCATGGTATAATTTCTATTTTCTTATGTTTGATGAGGCTTGCTTTGTGTCCTAGGGTATGATCTATTTTGGAGAAGGTTCCATGGGCTGCTGAGAAGAATGTATATTGTGTAGAAGTTGGATGAATTGTTCTGTAGACATCAAGTAGGTCCATTTGATCTATTGTATATTTTAGATCTAGGATTTCTTTATTGATTTTTTGTTTGGATGACTTATCTATTGATGATAATGGGGTGTTAAAGTCTCCCACAACCACTGTGTTGGACATAATATATGCTTTTAAGTCCTTCAGGGTATGTTTGATGAAATTAGGTGCATTGACATTAGGTGCATATAGGTTGATAATTATTATTTCCTTTTTGCCTATTTCCCCTTTTATTAGTATGGAATGTCCTTTATCTCATTTTATCAAGGTAGGTTTGAAGTCTACTTTGTCAGAGATAAGTATTGCTACTCCTGCTTGTTCTCAGGGGCCACTGGCTTGGTAAATCTTCTTCCAGCCTTCCATGCTAAGCCTATGCTTAATTCTGTCAGTGAGATGTGTCTCCTGTAAGCAACAAATTGTTGGATCTTCCTTTTTAATCCATTTCATCAAATGGTGCTTTTTGATGGGGGAATTAAATCCATTAACATTAAATGTTAGTATTGATAAGTATGTGGTGATTCCCGTCATTTAGTTATCTTAGTTGCTTGAAGGTTTGATTGTGTGTACCTCAGTTGAGGTTAGTCTAATTTCTTGCCTTTTCTTTTCCTGTAGTTTGGGGCTGACTGTCCTTTCATGGTTATGTTGGGTTTCACTTTCTGTGTGCAGAATCCCTTGAAGAATCTTTTGTAGTGGTGGTGTTGTGGTCACATAATGGTTTAGTTTCTGCTTATCATGGACGGCTTTTATTGCTCCATCTATTTTGAATGATAGTTTTGCTGGGTAGAGAATACTGGGGTTGAAGTTATTTTCATTCAGTGCCCAGAAGATCTCACTCCAAGCTCTTCTTGCTTTTAATGTTTCTGTTGAGAAGTCTGCTGTGATTTTTATGGGTTTACCTTTGTATGTTATTTGTTTTTTCTCTCTTACAGCTTCAGTATTCTTTCTCAGGTCTCTGCATTTGTTGTTTCAATGATAATATGCCGTGGGTTAGATCTATTTTAGTCTGGTCTGTTTGGTGTTCTGGAGGCCTCTTTCATCTCTATGGGAATAGATTTCTCTAGATTTGGGAAATTTTCTGTTGCTATTTTGTTGAATATACTACACATTCCCTTTACTTGCACCTCTTCTTCAATGCCCATGATTCTCAGGTTTGATCTTTTAATGGAGTCAGTGAGTTCTTGCATTTTCTTTTCACAGGTCTTGAGTTGTTTAACTAATAGTTCTTGGATTTTCTGTTAATTACCATTTCATCTTCAAATTCTGAGATTCTATCTTCAGTTTGTTCTATTCTGCTGGATTGGCCTTCCATTTTCTTTGGCAAGTCTGTTTTGTTGGTTTTGGTGAGGTTTTCCATATCCTGAGTCATTTCCTCTTTAAAGTTTTCTATTTTGGTTCTGAGTTCATTTATCTTTTTATTAATCGTGTTCTTTGTTTCACTTTGGTGTTCATACAATGCTTCTATGGTTTCTTTTATTTCTTCTTGTTTTTTCAAATTCTCTATTTTTGTTGTCTTAGACTTTCTTGAGTGTCTCTTATACAGTTTGGTTGACCCTATCCTGTATCATCTCTATAAAATTCTCATTGATTACCTGTAGTTTTTCTTCTTTTAGATTGGCCTTGTGGGCTTCATTGGGTTCTTTGGCATAGTTTATCTTCCTTTTGTTGGAATCTGGAACTGAGTATCTGTCTTCTTCATTTCCCTCTTGTTCCTGTACTAATTTTTGCTGTGGGGAAACTGGTTTCCCTGTTTTTTCTGTCTTCCCATCATTGCCTTTTGTGTTGTTATTGTCCCTGTACTGTGTGCAATTAAGTATTTTCTAGCTTGTAATAATAACAATGGTGATATTTAGAATGGAAGGGTGAGAGGAGATGGGAAGCAAAGAAGTTAAAAAAAGGAAAAAAACAAACAAACAAGTAGAAAAAACTAAACAAAGAGGCAACCAAAAAAATTTTCAAAGAAATAAACAGTGAGAGAGAGTGTACTAATCAACAGTAAGCTGAACAGGCATTAGAGAGCGGATAGAAAAAATAAATAAATAAATGAAAAAAATAAATAAAAAACAAAATATAATAATAATAAAAAAAATCTCCAAGTTGAAATGCAACAAAGTTTCAGTATCAATAATTTTGGTATTTGTCCCTCAGCCTCCAATCCTGGAGATGGTGTTTCAGAAATAGTTATGTCATTGTCACATCAAAGGGGAAAAATGTCCCCCAAAAAACAAAACAACACAAAACAAAAAAACACCACAATGTGTCTCAAGTTCAAATGCAATACAGTTTCAGTAAGTTTTTCAGCATGCAGTTGTAGTTTGGTTGTTGTCTCATCAAAGGAAGAAAGAAAAAAAAAGTCTGGAGACAGTTCTGTGAATGGCTATCTGAGGCTTTGGCGTATCTGACACTGCTGTCAGCCTGCTGTTCCTGGAGACTTTATTTATGCAGATCTCAGGAGTGAGCTTAACACTCCCCCAGCCCCTCAGGCTTTGTTTACTTAGAGTTCTCCTGGGTGAAACCACCACTGCTACAATCTTCCCCCTTTCCAAGCACACTGGAGGAGGTGACACTGCACCAGCTTTCTCAGGCCTGCATGTTTATTTACAGTTCACATGGGAAGTGGGTCTTTCCCCCTCTCCTGTGGAGTTTTCTTCCCACTGCCACTTTTACAAGCTTTTCCACTCCTGATTGCTAGGTTTGTGCTGCCGCTCCTGCCTTCTCTGGCCAGCTTTTTTATTTATAGCTCACGTGGGAAATGGGTCTTTTGCTACTTGTCTTTTTTGTTGTTATTGCTTATTATTCAGTTTTTTTCTTTTTTTCCCTGGGTGGGGTCAGTGTTTCCAGGGGGCTATGCTGATCTGGCCCAGGGTTGTCTGTGGGAGTACCATGTGTCACTAGCTCACTTTGTGGTCTGCGTCTTCCCAAGCTGCCTGAGTGCTGTCATTTGGTGGTGGTGCAGGAGCCCTCCTTATTTCTCCATTTAACATGAGGTGGAGATGCTCTGCACAGCCTGGAGGTGAGGAGGAGTCAAAGTTTTGCCTCTTCTTGGTGGCTTTTCCTGTAAGGTGTATCTCAAGTGTCTCTCCAAGATTTTACTTTAGGAGGCACGCATTCTGCTTCCTTCCTCTAGCCACCATGTTGGAATCCACTCTATCAGACATTTAAAGAAGAACTAATACCAACCCTCCTTAAACTGTTCAATGAAATAGAAGGGGAAGGAACACTGCCTACCTTATTTTTTGAAACCAGTATTACACTCATACCAAAACCAGACAAAGATACCTCCAAAAAGGAGAACTATAGGCCAATCTTCTTAATGAACATGAATGCAAAAATCCGCAATAAAATAATGGCAAACCGAATCCAACAATATATCAGAAAGATCATTCACCACAACCAAGTTTGCTTCATTCCAGGGATGCAGGGGTGGATCAACACATTTTAATCTATTAATGTCATACAGTACATTAACAGAAGCAAAGACAAAAACCACTTCATGATCTCAATAGTTGCAGAAAAAGCCTTCAACATGATCCAACACCACTTCATGATAAAAGCTCTAAGAAAACTAGGAATAGAAGGAATGTACTTCAACATTGTAAAGGCTATATTTGACAAACCTATAGACAACATCATATTTAACATTGAAAAACAAACCATTTCCCCTAAAATCAGGAATGAGACAAGGGTGCCCATTATCCCCACTCTTATTCAACATAGTACATGAATTTGTAGCCAGAGCAATTAGGGAAGAAGAAGAAATAAAAGGAACACAAATAGGTTAAGAAAATATCAAAATATTCCTATTTGTAGATGATATGATCCTATATCATAATGACACAAACAACTCTACCCAAAAACTCCTAGACATCATAAATAGCTATAGCAAAGTGGCAGGATACAAAATTAACTTACAAAAATCATTAGCTTTTCTATACACCAATAACAAACTGAGAAAGAATTTATAGAAACAATTTTATTTACAATAGCCTCAAAAAAAAAATCAAATACCTAGGAGTAAACTTAACAAAGGATGTGAATGACCTGTACAAGGAGAACTACAAACCCCTAAAGAAAGAGATTGAGGAAGACTAAAGAAGGTAGAGAGATCTCTCATGCTCATGGATTGGCAGAATCAACATAGCAAAAATGGCTATACTACCAAAAGCAATGTACAGGTTTAATGCAATTCTCATCAAAATCCCAATGACATTCATCACAGAGATTGAAAAATCTACCCTAAAGTTCATTTGGAAACACAAGAGACCTCGAATAGCTAAGGCAATACTCGGCAAAAAGAGCAATGTTATAGGTATCACAATACCTGATTTCAAACTGTAATCCAAAGCAATAGCAATAAAAACAGCATCGTACTGTCACAAAAACAGACATGAATACCAGTGGAACAGAATAAAGGACCCAGATATGAAACCATACAACCATGCCTACCTTATTTTTGACAAAGTTGCCAAAAATATATAATGGAGAAAAGACAGCCTCTTCAACAAATGTTATTGGGAAAAGTGATCATCCATCTGCAAAAAAACAAAACTAGATCCATGTTAATCACCCTGCTCTAGTATCAACTCAAAATGGATCAAGGATCTTAATATCAGACCTGAAACTCTGAAGTTGGTACAGAAAAGAGCAGGGAATACCCTGGAAGGAATAGGTATAGGCAATTACTTCCTTAATAGAAGCCCAGCTGCCCAGCAACTAAGAGAAAGAAAGGACAAATGGGACTTCATAAAATTAAAAAGCTTCTGCACAAAAAAAGAAATGGTCTCTAAACTGAAAAGACCACCCACAGAGTGGGAGAAAATATTTGCCAGCTATACATCAAAGAACTGATAATCCGAATATATAGGAAACTTAAAAAACTAAACACTCCCCAAATCAATAAACCAATAAAGAAATGAGAAACTAAGCTAAACAGATTTTTCTCAAAGGAAAAATTCAAATGGCCAAAAAAACCCATGAAAAAATGTTCACAATCTCTAGACATTAAGGAAGTGCAAATTGAAACTGCACTATGATTTCACCCCTGTTAGAATAGCCATCATCAAAAACACCACCACCACTAGGTGTTGGGGATGATGTGGGGAAAAAGAACCCTTGTACACTGCTGGTGGGAATGCAAACTAGTACAACCTCTCTGGAAAATTTTGGAGACTTCTTAAAAATCTAAACATAGATCTTCCATAAGATCCAGCAATCCCATTCCTAGGGATATATCCAAAGGAAGGCAACACAGGTTACTTCAGAGGCACCTGTTCACCCACGTTTATTACAGCACTATTCACAATAGCCAAGTTATGGAAACAGCCAAGATGCCCCACTACTGATGAATGGATTAAGAAAATGTGGTATTTAGACACATTGGAATTCTACCCCAATGAAGAAGAATGAAATCTTATCATTCTCAAGAAAATGGATGAAACTGGAGACCATCATTCTGAGCAAGGTTATCAATGCTCAGAAGACCAAAAATCTTATGTTGTCCCTCATATGCAGACTTTAAATCTAGAGCAAATATAGCAATGTGGTTTGACTTGGGTCACATGATAAGGGGAGAGCACATATGGGAGGTATGGGAATAGTTAAGAAACCCAAAATATGATAGTATTTGATGTCCTCACTGCAAAGGAACTGATACAGAATCCTTAAAGTGACAGAGGTCAATATGAGAAGGGGATCAGGAACTAGAGAAAAGGTCAGTTAGAGATGAATCAAGTTGAGAGGTAACACATTGATACATGGAAGCAATGCTAGGGATCTCTCTGTATAGCTATCCTTATCTAAACTAGCAAAAAGGTTTTCTCTTTCTCATTATTGCTTATGTTTTCTCTTCAACAAAATTAAAGATAAGGGCAGAACAGGTTCTGCCTGGAAGCGAGGGGGGCTGGAGGGGAGATGCAGAGGTCAGGAGGCAAGGAGGAGAAATGGCCCAAACAATGTATTCACATGTGCATAAATGAATTAAACAAAAAAAAGTAACATCAAAAAAAAAAAGAAATTTAAAATATAAATAGCCTGGGGCTGAAAGCATGGCTCAAATGGTAAAGTGCCTGCCTAGCAGCAAGTGGGAGGCCATGATTCAAACACCAGTACCATCAAAGAAAAAAAAATTTCTTGTGAAATATTACAGAAGATTTTTGCAGTCAAACTTGTAGAGTTACATCCCTTAGAGCTAAATCACTTTCCAATAAACCACCATTTAAAATCACATAATAAATTCTCATACAGGTCTGTGAGAATGGGTTTTTAGGGTCTTGCCTGATCTGTGTCAATATTATTCCTGCCTAACCATTGCTTTGTCACTAGGACCTTGTGTCCCACCCCAAAGTCCTGGGGGAAACACAGCTTGGGGTAACCCTGGTTTTTCAGATTGAGGATGCCAATTTAATACTTATCTGCAGTAGGGAAGAAAGTGAAGGAATTTTTAGTTGCAGATCCTGAGAAAGAATGACACAGCAAATTGGAAGATTAATTCTGTAGTCAGAAATGAAGAGTCAGGTAAAGAGAAGTGACCAGGAATCTAGTGACTGTATAATGAACTCATATTGGTAGGGGCTGGGCAGAGTTACTTTAAGCCTTCAGGAAAATGTTGCAGGGTTCCTTTAAAGGAAAAAGTGGGAGAGCAGCAGCCCAGTCTGCTGGGCAAGAGAGGTGCTGTAAGCCTTGTCTCTGATTTCAGGGGTAGAGCAGGAGCAGTGTGTAACCATACCAGCTTCTGTAAGAGCAAGTTAAACACACTTAGGAGAGTTCTGAGGCAACTTAGGAATTAACTGAAAGGCTCACCCCACTAGAGGTTAAGCAGCATCATTTTTTGAACACTTTGCTAATGTGATGAACAAAGTGTTCCAGTGCTTACTGTTTACAATAAATTAACAGAAACTCACTGGTGTAACACAGCAGTCCTTTTCTGTGGTTTTCACACAGCTGGCTCTGCTTTTGTTCCTCTGGGATGCTGATACCCTGCGTGGAGCTCAGTTGACAGCAAGGCTGATCCTGACTGCAGAAGAGAACTCAGTCACTCATCTGGTTAGATGGGAACAACCATAACTGTCAGCCAGCACCTCCATGTAGATTATCCAGCAGGGCAATAGGATGTCCTGTGCAGTGGCTGACACACCCCAGGGTACATAACTAAAGAACCAGTGGAAGCTGCACGGACTTTTGTGACATGCAGATCACTTTTTCCAGGCTCTGTGGTTTGAAGTAGAAAGAAGTCTGCCCCAACTCAATGGCATGGAGTGGAACAAAGTCACGGCTGAGAAGAGCCTGTAGAATGGGGACAATATTACTCAAATCTTTAGAAAATTCAAGCTGCTGTATAAAGGAAGGAGTGCATTCCTTATCACCTCTCACCACTTCTTATGAACATTTTTTATCTGATTAAAAAAATAGTTAAAATAAAGTATTGAAAGTTCCAGAAGGATCACTGGAAAAACATTTCCATATAAAGAAAATAAAAGATGTCTTTCTCCTGATTACAAGATGGATACAAATTATACACAAACATTTATAAACCATTATAATGTAAGCATTGTAATAAGAAAAAGTCTATGTAGAGGGAAGCACACACTGGTGAATCAATGTTCTTATTAGTGATACCAGTGTTTTCCCAGTGTTGCCTCACCCAGGTGCTATATCCAGGCTGGAAAGAGGACCATCTCTGGCTGCCTCTGTTGGGAACATACTAAATCTATAGCAGACTTGGAGAAATTTCCACCCTTTAGAAATGAGAACTCAGTCACAAATCCGGTGGCCTCCTTAATGGACATTCTCCCTCAAGCTTTATGTACACCAACCTGGCATCTATTGCTGACAGTAGGAGCCCAGCAAGAAAGATGAGGAGAGTCTATATTTTCTAAAGGGTGAGGGAAGCATCAGAACATAAGAGCAATGAATCCTCACTACACTTTTATAATCTACTCATCTAAAACCAGCATTGGCATCACCCAGCCATTTGTGGTTCCATGTTCTCTTTGGAATTTATTTAATATATTTGTTGTAGTGACTTCTCTAGTCACAAAATAGCAAAATAATCACCAAATAACCTCACTAGTTATAAATTTCCCCATCTATAAAAGTCAAAATGAATTAACAAATTCATCTATTTTGAGCATTTTGTTATTAGTTAAATTCTGCTTTGAATGTAGAGCAAGTGATAAACTCCTTGCTCGTGTTTTACACTAGCTCCTTCAGGCTTAAAGTGTGTTTATTTTTAATGACAATACTTAAAAGTAATTAGGATACTGACACAAAAGCAAGTAAAAACAAAAAGGGGAATTTAAATGAGTAAATACATGAATTTTGAAGTTCCACAGAACAGTTTTTCACGTGTGTTTTTCTTCCAACAAAATCTGTGAAAGTAGACAATATACTAACCTCTCCAGTCCTTCAATGAAATGGAAGTACAGAATTGAAGTAAGGATCACAGTGAGATGCATGGCAACTGGATCTGAATCCTGAGTTTGAATCTCAACTTAGTCATTTTTTTTCTTATTTTTTTTAAACCACAAATACATTTATTAAATATATTAGGAAAAATAAAAGCTAGCAGAATGGGTCAAAAGGGACACTGAGGTAGGTTATGTACGGAAAAATGTGTCCTATACAGAAACTTTTGTAGAGCTTTAATAAATACTAGTTGATGGTAGTATTGATACGCCCTTGGAAGGCAGCTGCTATATATGTGCATTACTACATTAGCCCTTTGTAAGGCTACAGGCTCTGGAGGCAGATTGGGTGTGCAGCCAGCTCAGCCATTCAACTATGTGTGGGATCTTGGCAAATTATATAGCCACTCTGGACCTCAGATTCTCTAGTTTTAAGTGGGGATAATAATTTCTGCTTCATAAAATCAGTGAGATAATTAAATAACTTAATATTGAAAGTGCTTAGATCAGAGACAAATGCATGTGATCGATGTGCTGACTATTGTTACAAGTGTGCATACCTCTGGAAGTGTCATTATATGTTAACAGAAAAATAAACAAGTCCATTATTAGTTAGCTCAAAGTCATAGAAGCTGTCATAGTTGTCTGAGGCACACAGGGGTGGGACAAAGACTGTAGGTAACCAGGGAGAAGAACAAATGCCTGAGCCTCCACTCCACAGACGGTGCCCAGGCTAAGGGAACAATTATCACAACTACAAGAATGAACTACAAGAAGGGAACAGGGGTGCTGCTCAGTGGAACAGCACTTGCCTAGCATGCGTAAGGCCCGGGGTCTCATCAGCCAGCACCAAAAAAATTAAAAACAAATAGTATAATATCAAAATGCTGGCCAGAAGAGGAAAAAATACAAATGACTTATTTGTTATTTTCCAGATTGGGTCTCCAGAACTATTTGCCCAAGCTGGAAGCAAAACTTGATCTTCCTGATCTCTTCCTCATGAGGAGCTAGGATTATAGATTACTGCCTTAAGTTTTGTTTTTGATAATCAAAACTTTTGGATATCAACTCCTTTTCTGAGCTTTTATTTAAGCATTAATTAAGCAAGGTCAGAGTATCATTTGTTGTCTATTTCCTTAGTAAGAAGACAAAACTCCTCTTGGTACACTATTCCGTGTGCTGAATCACAGCTTTCTTCTCCACAGGATATGTACAGGGATCTCCCAGTCTGTGTAAGCTCCATGCACACTTCTCTCCATCCTTTTGCTACAAATCTCCTCAGGCTTGGATACTTTCCTCACATGAATGTGCTCACCAGTGTTCCAGGAAAGTGAGGGGCATTCTGTGAGGATGCCCAGCTTGCTGTGTGGCTCTGAACTCTTTGGTTCTCTGCCCTATGTACTCCTGGTATGTTGGGAAATCTAGGCTCTGAACTCATTCATGGAAACTGACTGCCCCTGACTGGGGTCTCCCTTTGTCCAAGGTGTGCAAACACTAGCAAACTGTAAACTGGGAAAATTATAGTACTGAATTCTCAGGTTTCTCTTTTTTTAAGGATCACTACCTTATTTGACTGTTATTCAATATTTTATTATATACTTTCTTTTATTTAGTAGTTTTAGATTGTAGGGTGAGTGTACCTCATAATTCCTTCTTAATTGGAAAAAACAAACATAGTTTTAAAATTTGCATATATTTATATTTTTTCTTATCCTCGTGCTCTTTCATAAAGTAAACCAATCATTTGAATTCATCAAGATTTTTTATCTGAAGTAGAATTCTTCAATTAGCCAATAGAGGATCTTAAGAGAAGGTAGTTAAGAACACTCAGGTTTTTTGTTTCCTCTTAAGACTGTGTTTCTGTTTTCCTTTCTTCTAGTACTGGTAATTTGAACTAAGGATCTCATACTTGTCTACCACTTGATTTATACCTCCAAACCGTTCTTGCTTTAGGTTATTTTTCAGATAGATTCTTGTGCTATTTGCCCAGGGTTGGCCTGGATTCTGATCCTCATATCTATCCCTCTCACAAAGCTGGAATTGTAGTTGTGTGCCACCACAACAAGGTTTCTATAGTTGAAATGGGGTCTTGAAAACTTTTTGTCCATGCTACTCTTAAACTGCAAGACTTTGATTGAATCTCTGATTTCCCAGTATCTGGGATTATAGGCATATGCCTGTGTTCCTGGCCTATGTGTTTTCAACTACCATTTATAATGCTCTGTTGGGCATCTAGCAAGATATTCTGTGTCTTCAAGGACATAAAGTAGAGCCAATTGTATTTCAGAATACAGGTAATGTGCACATATCTTGACAAAAGTTTTCTTTTAAATTCTGATTATATACCAGTTACCTTTGGAATTTATTTGTGTATTTTTCTCTTCTGACTTTGCAGAAGCAGCAAAAGTTGTCAACTCAAAATTTTAATTTGGTCCCCCGTTTGGAACAATAGTAGTGTCATCATTTACCAAAAGACAGTTTCCTTCTAATATCTGTGTTTTGGGGATTTTGTTTGTTTTTAAACAACAACTATCCTCCAACATGACTAGAGATCAGGTTTGAATTTTTGAGGAAGACAAAGAGATTCCATATTGGGTGATATTTTGATGTCTGGCAGAATGACCAAATTACCCATATAATGTGGGTTTTCTGATGGTAGTTGATCCCAATGAAATATATACAAAGGACCCAATGAAATCATCACAGTTCAGGCAATATTCCACCTTTTGGATCATATCATAGGAAGCCACACCTGTCCCTGTAGATGACAGATTTAGAGTACTAATAGTAAGGCTTAGTTGTTCTTGTTTTGGCTACTAAAACTATGAAAAAAATCTTCAAAATTTATTCTGATTTCAATATTCCCATTTCTTTGAGAAAAAAATATAGGTGCTATATTATTAAGAACAGGGAATATTGCAAGTGCATGTGAGTAAATTTAATCTTATGTTTAATTATTTTTCCAACACAATGCAAAACAGACTACTAAATTTTAAAATCATTTCAAAATTGTACTTGAAAATAAAAACTAAAAAGAGAATTCTTGTTATATAATTTTTTTGAAAAGATGATTACAAAAATGAATCTGATACTTCATCAAAAAGATCACAACTAGTACTGATATCATTCTTCAGTAAAAAGGACCTGGTGATTGTAGGTCTGAAGGAGGCTGAGATAGGCATAGACCATCTTGTAGTGCTAGAAACAAAGGAAGTGATCAAGTCCACTCACAAGCATCCATGATGACATGGTGAAAAACACAGGGGCCCTGGAAAAATTCCTGATAGTCAAAATAAGAAAGTTGATTAACAAAAATCAATAAAACAGTATTGCATTATACTTTAAAATATAAATAAATCCAAGAACCCTTATGCATGTAAATACATAAATAAACAATCAAAATAAATAAGGGAGAAGAAACAATTCTATCATAGAGAGGAATTCTAAATAATTTGCATAGATAGGTTGTATTCTGTCCTCAGGGTGGGGGAATTCTGCACTCTCCACAGGGATGGACTCTTCATAGGGACTTTTTAAAAAATGCACAGTATGTAAGTGGAAATGAAGTAATTTTAATATGAGTAAATCTGACAAGCATGACCTTAGCCATGTCATCAAGGTCAACATCAACAATTATATACCATGCTGACCTTGTGTACCCTTGAGAACATGTGATAGAAAGAATTCTTATTTCTGAGGTCTTCCTTCCAATTCCCAGAACCTTAGTCTTTTTATGAGAAAAAATTTTGGACAAATTCTAATAATTGAGAATCTGACAGGATATCTGAAGAGAATTCTTCAAAACTGTCAAGGTAATCAAGAACAAGAAAATTCTGAGAAACTGCTGCAGGCAAGAGCACTCTAAAAAGACATGACAATAAATTATAATGTATCCTGGATGGAATTTTGAAACAGGAAAAGGACACTGGGTAAAAACTAAGTATTCAGTATAAACTATGGATTTTAGCTAATAAAAATGCACCACCATTGATTCATTTATTGTAGTAAATGTGTAACAAGATGTTAATAGAGACAACTGGATATAGCGTACAGGGGAATTCTGTATTGTCTTATAATTTTTTCTACAAGTCTGAACAGTTGTAAAAATCCATTGTATTAATAATTCAATCAAGTTTTTCTCAATTTGAGAGAAAAATATAATTATGATATCTATATCACTGGTGAGCTCTGGATGCTGGGATTTCAAATTTTGTACTTATTCTAAATTTTTTCCATTTTTCATTTTTATAGTTGTATTACATTCATTTTAGCATAAACATTTAAAACCCGTAAGCCCTTATTAAAACTTGGTTCTTTGTTCAAAATTTTAGTAGTAGTATTTTCACAATACGCTATATATGATACGCTTCCAGAAATAAATTTTTGCTACTTTTATTTATATTTAAACCATAAGCCACAAGTATTATTAAGAATATTTTATTGCCTGTACTAGTTCTTATTTTATTAGCAATATCATCAAGTAACTTGATCTGCATTCGATCTTGTCTCACAGGAAGAGCTATGCACTTACCTAAGGCAAGCCTGGCATGAGCTTCTGCAGGGTCATTCCCTTAATAACCTGTGTTATATGTGAGAGCTATAGCTCCTGCCTCCCTCACTTCCAAATGCACAGGAAATAGTTTAACCCAAATGATATGTCCTTAAGTTTTACATTAAATGATGATACCAAATCTGAAATTAGTTAAGTATTGGGATACAAAGAGGATAGTTTATATGAGCAACTATTTAAGTACTTTGAAAACACATCCACTTAGCTACAGTAAGAGTATTAATCTTAAGGCCTTGTATGTCTAGTTCTGGATATTCTGAATTTTCTTTATTTCCTTCTTCCTTCCTTTCTTCCTTTCCTTATTTTCTTACTTCCTTCTTTCCTTCCTTCCTTCCTTCCTTTCTTGTGTTATTTAGACAGGGTCTCACTAAATAGTTCAGTGTGGTCTCAAATTTATCATCCTCCTGCCTCCACCTCCTGACTACTAGGATTACAACTCTGTGTCATCATGTGAATGTCTGTTGAATTAAAGGTGTTTTATATCATTTATTGATGGATTCAAAAATTATAAGTCATATATCAATTCTATGCTAGAATTTTCTGACACAGAGTAACCAACAGAAAATGTAACATATTAGTAGTGTTAATATTCATCTTGAAGAATTAAATGTTAATCTTCAAAACATAAATTATATTGTCACAGCTATTATTCTTCATTCACAGAAAGTAAGTCAGGTCATATTGAAAGTTTTATGTATTTCTTAGTCATAAAGTTTAATTTGCTTCTTTTATGTAAATATACATTGCTGGGTTCCCCTCCCCCACATACACAAAGTGATTTAAAGGAGGATGGTGAATAACAAAGTTGGTGAGCTCTATGTGAAAATATAACTTTCTTCCTTGAAGAGTGCAGCTCAGGAAAAAGAAGGGATCAGATAAGGCAAGTTCATACTATTCCACCATTCCTTCCTCTCCATAACGTCAACCTTTCTCACAAAATTTTGATTTTTAAGCAATAAACATGGGGTTCCACTTGTTATTTCCTATTAAACAATATTGTGGCCACTTTGACATAAGTTTTTTGTACCTGCATAAAAATTTCTGATATCCTTGAGAATACATCCATATTCCCTTTCCTGATTTCCTGAACCCACTTTCTACCTGGAAGGCAGAAAGAATGCATCTCTCTTAATGTTTGGATTCTAGATGTAGTAGGCTTGATCCACCCAAACTCAGAATCTTCTTTTCCAAGAATCTCACCAAAAAATTATCTTGACTCAGTGGGTTGGGGAAAGGGGAAGGATTCCTTGCTTCTTCAACAATTTTTGTGTGAGTCATTTAAGATTGTGGAGACGCCCCAAGAATTAAATGTGTATGAGTGTGTAGGTTGTATTTTGAAGGAGAAGCGAGAAGGATACAAGTGGTTTTGAGACAGGAAATATGGTCCAAAATGGGAAATATGGAAAAGGGAACACAGAAGAAAAAAGACAGCTGTAGAACCCCACTTTAAGAAGAAGGTCCCCAAACTTGTGTCACAAATCTTGTTGTCTGGTGCAAAGCCTTCTGTCAAAGATGCTTTACTATTCTTCTCTCAACATAGAAAAGAAGTTTGCAAATAAAAAACCACAGAAGAATATAGAGAAAGATCTACTCATATTTACAAAAGCTGGGCCTCCTAGCAGTCACCAACTCAGAGACTCAGAAACTTCAAGAAATCTAAGGCTAATGCACTAACTAGACAGGGTAGCATCTGCAGGAGACAAGAAACCAGGAAAAGATACACCAATATGTCCATTGCATTTGTTCCATTTCAGCACAGGGAGGCAAGTTTGTGGTGCTCCCATGGCATGTAAACCCAACTTCTTTTTCACTTAAAACTTCCAGACAGTATTAAACACAATCTCTGCAGGGCAGAGCACTGACTTCAGGCACCATAAAGAGCCCTTCACTTATAGGTCTCCCTGGAAGCCAAGAATTTTGAAAGGTTAAGGATTTGAGTTCTTGCTTTGTATATCCATCACTGGACAAAGGGTGGGCCACAAGGGTACCAGTCTTAAAACTGCCTTAGTAACTTACATTTAAAAAGAATACACATGAATCCTTGTTATGAATGGAAGCTTTAAGCTAATCTGTTAAAGAATGGATTTGGTAGGGAAAATAATTCCTTTCTCCTAGGACTATACAACTATTACTCTTCTTCTTTGTACTACCATTTCCTGTTTATATAAATTTACAATCTTCAATAAGAATCAAATCATGGGGCATTTTCCAGGTAGAAGGGATTTTAAGAGGACACTATGGCAAAAGTGAGGTAGTTCAGGGAGTTAAACACTCCAAATGGTTGCTCTCCATGTGTTACATGACTTATTCCTGTTATTCAGACATAGAGATGTCCCTGACATGTCCCTGGAGTTGCTCATGTTCATGAGAACACAGTGCAGGAATGAGGGCCTTTGATAAAAATATATAAAACACAAAACCAGAGTATTTATATTAAGAAAATATATTGATAGTGCAGGTGGAATCCTGGAGAAAGTGGGACCCAGGGTGCACTTCTCCAAGGTAGCAAATGAATACAATCGCATTGACCTAGAAATGGGTGGAAGGGAGTTACAAGCATCAGGTCTGCAGCTGTTCTTCAAACCAACATTTTTGTCTGTCATCATACCTCAACACTTGGGATAGTTCCAAGCAACACATCCCAAGATTGGATTATGAGGAAACAAATGATGCCTTGTTTTTGAATGTCCCCCACAGAAGCTGTCTTAGTTAAGTCCACTATTGTGTCCCCATGCCTAATTGTTTCATACCCTTACAAGGGACATGTTACAAATCTTTAAATTGAGAACAAGTTTCCCATCTAGGCCACTTTTTAAAACTAGATGTTTGGAGACAATGTCAAATGAAGCATGAAGGTTCTAGGGAGGTTTCCCCAAAGCCCTCATTGGCATTGGATATAACATGGTTGGAGTTTATTAGCCTCACCCCTTCCTCCCACCAACAAGGGAAGGTGAGTTGATGCTGGCAACCTCAGCCTAAGATACATGCCAGTGACAGTCACTCCCCACTGGACCCTGTTGCCACAGTCTCCATTCTGTGGATTGATGCCTGGAGCTTTCAATGTCCCAACAGCAAAAGAACAGGCCCCACCCAGGTTTCTCAATTCTGGGCCTCTGTGTGCAGGACAGGTCTATATATCAGTCCTCTTCCTCTGGGAAATAGGCAGGCTTTTCCAGGGGGTGGGGGCCTCCTGGGGCTTCAGCAGACATGAGGCCACCATAAGCTTGCTGCTTTGACAGCAGTGGCACTCTTGGGCTAGGTGGCCCAAGGGGGAAAAAAAAAAACCTTTACAAAAAAGGGCTGGTTGAGTGGGTATAGGCCCTGAATTCAAGCACCAGTACCTGAGGAAAAAACAAAAGAAACCAACTGTTGTATTGTAAATTCAAGTTATCAATATTTAGACAATTTCTATTTTGCATTTTATTTTCTTAATATAGAGTATATTTTGAAACAATATCAATACGGCATTATAAGTGTTACATAGCTATAAAGCCCATTTTCAAAATTGCATATTAACAGTTTTAAAGCTACAACTTGATGTTTTTGTACAGTAGACTTTGAAGTGACACGATGATCAAGACAGTGATTAGGCAGACTTAGTGACTAAAATGAAATAAGCAATGAAAGCTAAGCAACCTCTGAGTATGGAACCTAATTATAAGAAAAAGAGGTTATTAAAATAATTGTGAGGCTAAAATTGATTTGATTGTTACCTTAAATTTTTAATTGCAAGTGCTGGGACCTACAGGATTCTGAATATGAAGTAATTCAAAGAAATGTTTTCTTCACTTAAATTTGGCAATGACTGCATAATGGAACATTAAATTATGAGACCTCTTGTATAATACATTTAGATTTTCCACAGTTGTGATACATTTGTCATTAACAGGATTATGTAAGAAAAGTCTCCATGAGCTTTGGGTAACTTAAGCATGAGACTCAACCTAAGGTTTCTTCATCAATGACCCCAACTTGGACCATCATTATATCTCAAGTTTCTGAGGAAAGAGGGTCCATAGATGTGCTGCCAGGGCTTAGTTGTCTCTGTTCCACAGAGACCCAAAATCCAGGAAGGGTTGCAAATCAAGAATCATTACACTACCTTAAATTTATCACGTACTACTGATTCCTTGTCTGAATGTCAAATTGGAAGACGGATAGGAAGCATCTCTAATAGTCCTATACTATCAGAAATTCATGTTAACTATGAAGAAAGACATACGAACAAAAAGTAGTTTCCTTCAGTGTTCTGTGTTTATTCACCAACCCAAGGAGAAGCAAGACAGTTATGTACGAGTCCTTTCTACCTCTCACCTTCTACATCCAAGCTCCTATCAAATTACACTGATGATCTTCCTTTGACATTCTCATCACAAATATGTCATCAATCTTTCTTAAGCCCTTGGTATCTCACTTATTCTTTTCACTTTTGTGCTCATTGCTTAACTTGCCCCCTGTCACCATCTGTAGCCAAATAACACCTGACCCTGTCCCCCTTCAGATGCCATCACACTCAACCACTGCCAAGGGATCACTGATTCTCAACAATGCAATTGAATAACTCATGTTTAACTACATGTGCAAATTATAGATCAGTGCACAGATACCATCTTTATAGTTATATTTACAGGTATGTTGAACACACACAGAGATGTTTCCTTGTTTGTCAGTGGAGGGCTCCTACAGCAATGCCCCAGCAGCAGCACTGGTACACCTAGCACTCAGGTGCTGGGCTATGAGGCAGTTCAACAGTTAAGGAGCCCAGGATGTGTGGGGAAATGGCTGATCCAAGATAGAGGCAGGAAAAATACAAGATGAAGCTGTAGTATTTGGTGGTGGCCAAAATAACCAAGTACAAAACATGCACACATACTTATGTTGGTATGTCAGGAAGCATTGGAGGCAACTGAAACAGCTCCCAATGGCCCAAGCTGGAACCATTAGAAGAAAAACAAATGGATAACCCAGTTTTAGATTGCAAGCTACATTATAAATATATGTACATATATATATATATTAGAATATATATATTAGAATACATATATATGCATACACAGTTGAAAGTATTTGTATCTAGATTAATACAAAATATTGACTTGCAAATATATGCAAAATATCTGCAATCAATGCAAAATGTAGCTAAATATGTTTACAAAGGAGGAAGTAAAAAGGATATGCAAACAGTAAAATTAAAAATGATCACTTAAAATGCTCAATTCAAATGAGAGAGAAAAAAGGTGGGAGCAAGTAGAGAAAGAGAAACAAAGTACAAATGTTACAAGTGCAGTAGATAGGAGCAATTGTTATAGGATGACTGAAAAGAATCAGGAGATGACTACTTGGAATATACATGAATAACACGAACTGCAGCAGTGAGATGTCTGGATCTTGATGGAGTATCACTAATTTTTGCCCCAATGCCCTCAAGCCATGATCAACCTGATCTCCACCTCCCAGTTATCTGAGATTACAGGCTGACTCACTGCGGCTGGCCCCACAAATATTTGTTATGTAAGGCAGAATGTTTTTTAAAAAATAGTCATATGGAAACAAACCTATGTTTTGGAATAAAGGACTTTTTATGAGGATCAAGACAGGTAGTTCCTTCTAGTTTCTCAGTACAGTGAACAGTAAACATGTATAAAAAAAGAGTGTGAAAAGATCTTTCTACAGGCAAAATCTTCACTGGATATATTTATATATCCAAGCAGTGAAGTCCAGGGTTGCTTCCTGAATTCCTGCTCTTCATTGCAGCACTGGCTTCTTAACTAGTATTCATTTTATATTCAGATCCTAGCCATATTTGCCAGAATCAAGACATTTAATTGGCTTCATTCAATCTATAGCATACATATTATGTTTTTATGCATTGTTACTTTCCATATTTTTCCACTCTTGATGAGTCTTTTGTTCAGATTCTGTAGCCCTGCTGCTTACAGGTTGACAGTCAAACTTTAAAACAGTCAAATGATGTTTCTACAATTTACTCCTGCCATATCAAGTTCTTCTTATAAACTTCAGTCATTATTGTTTTTACAATTAATGAGTATATGAAGAGAGAATGAGCCAAAAATGAAATTTGGATTACTTGGATGACAATATGTAAATGTTAAAGCAAATTATATCAACTACCTGAATGGTGTGCCAAGCTCAGTGAGACCGAGCACTGCCATAGCAATAATGTGGTGGTTCTCAGGTCTGGTAGGTCATTATCTGTGCAGGAAGCATCCATGGTACTCAGAGGCACTGAGGTTCAATGAGAAAGGATGCCCTCATCACCCTCATCATCCACTTCATCACACACCATTATTACATTCTATCATAACCTCCATTATGCTTCATCATTATGCTTCATCATCACGCTCCATCATCACGCTCCATCACTTCCATCATTCTTCCTGAGCTGCTGTTCTGGCTTCTGTTCTATAAAGACAGACATCACATTCTGCACCTTGACTAACTGACTAGGCAAGTCCTTATGCTGTGATGACAACCTCCTTCCATATGTAGAATGAGCTTAAATTGCAATTGCTTCACTTTATGGGTAATTTGTTAAAATTTTGAGGTCAAAGCTTGTGTTAATAATTTCTCTGAAGCATATAATGTTACAATTAGATTGCATACAATTAGGTAGCTTAATTTGTAAATTGTCAATTTGTCATTTATATTTATTTCACATATATACTATGAAATAATAAAAGGATTGTAGCTTTTACATCATGAGAGAGAGAGAAATAGACTAATTCAGCTATGTGATGGCTATTTATTACCCATTATTTATAAGGCAATTTGGGTTAAGATAGATAAGGTATATAAATAGTGTGTTTGGTTGTTATAGATGTGATAGAAGTATGTACAGCATATGTCAATGCTTTTAAAGCAAAATGTGGAAAGGCAGATTTCTTAAGAAAAAGAAGATAAGTGTGGATGGGAAGATAAAGGATGGGGAGAGATTGGTGAATGAGTCCAAGATTATATTAAATAAGAGATTTTCTAATGCATGGTAATGTGACTGAAATATAATGAATATTTCCAAATAACTAGAACTGAGGTTTTCAATGCTATCACAACAAAGAATTTATTTTTTTGTAGTGACAGCATAAAAACTTTATTAACTTTTGATATATTTACTCATTTTTATGAGGGTATTTTAAGATTTTTTATTAATAAGTTTTCAAAGTGCTTGAAAAATGAAAGAAATCAGACATGGTAATTAGAAAATAATTTAAACTTCCAAGTTTTCTCACCCTTGACAGAAAGCACTTAAAAACAGAAAAGACTTGGTAATGCTGGGTGTTTTAGGTTTTATTTTCCTGGTGTTGCCTCAGATTCTAAGGTCCAATCTTGCTTCTTGATCACTAATAGTTAAAAATATTAAAACAAAAGATTCATATGGACAGTATAGCATTACTTCTTAGGAAAAGATTTCACATGAAATATACAAATACAGGGCTTTCTTAGTCTAGAGTGATGTCAATATTGTATAAGTTCAAGTCCTATGTTTCCTTTCATTCATTTTATCCTATTGAAAAAGTCATCACATTTTGTTTTAGAAATAACTTTCCCCAAGTTCAGAACCACTTATAACACTAATAAATACACACATACATGTCAATATACAATGACTGGGTGTTGCCTTGGCATTTAGCACTTACACAGTAAACTGTGAGCACTAATCATGGCAGCTTTTTCTCACCCAGGCTTTAAAGCTCCTCCAAGAGCTCAACATAGGGCAGTGGACACACAGCAATTGGGTGTGGACAGTCCCACTCAGAATTGTTTTAATTTTTCTTGTTCTGCTCCTTTAAATATTTTTAAGCTTCAGTAGGAGAAGATGCACCATGCCAGAATTGTTACCATCCATTTAATGACTTTATGGGCACTGAATGAGTATGAACACCATTTAGAATAAATGCCAATATAAAACAGCTTGGGAGTATATCTTAAATTTGGATCAGAGACAACAGCTTCTTGAAGAGCTGTCAATAGGAAAAGAAATTGAAATAATTATATTTAAATTATATTGGCATTTAGAATAAATGCCAATATAAAACAGCTTGGGAGTATACCTTAAATTTGGATCAAAAATAACAGCTTCTTGAAGAGCTGTCAATAGGAAAAGAAATTGAAATAAAATTGTTGTCAACAAACAGCTCAAGACACAATTAACTTAGAAATACTAGAATGACCTTGAAGAACATAGTGCACTTACAAGCAAATTTTGTGTAATTGATGGCAATTTTAAAAATGGAGATTAGAGCTCAGTAAAAGAAGGGAACTCTAAAAGGAAGGTTTTGATTATAATAGCCCACAGCTGGGCATGCAGCAACTCTCTTATAGCATTATGTAATTTGATCTTCTCACCCCGTGGGCATAACCTCAGTACATGCCTAGGGTAAGAAGAGTGAGAATGTGAGTAGGAGAGGATCAGTAGAGGGGCAGAAAGAAATTCTTCAGGCATAGAAGAAACTGGGTCACAGAGAGTTAAAGCCACTTGGCTAGGCTGCCTCACTTGGAAGTTAAAGGACCAGCATTTGAATCCAAGAAGGCTGCACCTAAAGCCCAGAGTGTCCACCACTAAGTTACATGCTTCATACTGAGTATTCTAAAGCAAGGCACTCCAATATATGTATCCTGGGTGTGGGAAATGTCCAGAAAGATTGGCCCAGTATTCAAAAATGAACCATAAGTGTTTTTCCACACTTGGAGTGACAGTTGTTAGTCTGTGGCCTCCTTTACATGAAGCACAGGCAGATGCACTGAGTCAGTATCAGTCCCTATAGTCATGATCTATCCTGATCCCTGGCTGCATGCTTCTGGCTGTGCTTCATATTTGTAATCAGGGAATGGCTGCACCACAAACACACACACAGACACAAATGCACACAACACATAAAGAAAATACAAGAAAGCTATACCCAAAATGCTTTTTCTCAGTGCATACATATATATCCACATGTGTTCATAACTACTTGGGTGCACTAGTAACCGGAGAGTTACAACACTACACAGTACCAAAAAAATATGATGGAGACTGTGATTGTTAATGTATTTCTGAAAGATCTGTAGACAGCAGAGAAGAATTCTCAGCAATTAATACAAAGCCTATGACTAAAGATGAGGCCATGTTCATGCACACTTTTATAGAATGCAGGACATTTGATAGACTCTCCTTGGTGTTTCAAAAAGTCGCTAATAGGATGAGACAGAAAGTAATACCTGACCGAACATTTTTAGCAAGCTGTAATGTATGGACAGTGATGCACTTCCCTGTTGAGAAACCATACACAGTTCATTGCACACTATGGAATCTGCCAGTTTAGATGAATCATATTTTAGAACTGGCTGTAGAAGGAGTTTATGGAGTGCAGGTTGGTGAGTTTGGATGACCAGCTCCTTACATATTGGGTCTGGCAAGCCTGTCCCTGTGTGGGGGATGTGGGATTCACCCTGAGTATTGTAGATATTTGGGATGGGCTGTTGATGGGCTGTAGGAAGTTGTTTTTCTATAAACCCAAGAAGAAGCTTCACCACAAGGCTACTACAGAGGAAGAGCACATTGAATCCCAACCCTTCCTGGACACCTATCTGCATTCATGCCTGATAAACAAAGGAAAAGTTTGATTCCTCCATGAGAAGTTCTCTTACAGTCATCCCTTATACCTTCTATAAATATCCATGTACTGGAGGAGACATAGAGTAGAGGAAATCTTAAACTTATTTCTGCAAAATTACAATTAAGCTAAAGGGACCTACTGAATAGCATGAGTTTCTTGTTTTGCATTGTTTGAAATGGAGTATGGCTAGAAATTCTCAACATAAGCTAAACACACTGACCTACATCTTCCCTGAGCACACATGGCCTGGCAGCAGTCAATTAGAGCTGAGAGCTCCATGTGAATTTATGTAAATTGCTAAGAAACTATTTAGGAAATGTTTATTTCCTGACCCAAATAAGACTTCTTGTTCCATTAATCTTCCTAGAATACTTAGCCCATTTTTCTTAATAAACACATAGAGCCTGTGATGGTACCATTATTACAATTCTACAAGACAAACGTGAATCCTACTAATCTAAATATGATACTTATTAATACTTCTATGCCTCCAGCATTGTGTGAAATCTTATTAACTTATTCACTGATCTGGAGGATACTAAATGTGTGAAGGTAGGATCTAGTCCTTGTAATCTAAGTGAGGAGATGTCAAAAGCACAAGAGTGTGTCATTGTTCATGGGAAAAATATTCCAAAACCTCCCATGGATGTAGAATGCTGCAGATGGTATGAAACCCTGTATAGACTTTTTAGCAACATATATATCTATGAAACAGTTTAATTTATACCCTAGCCATGGTAAATGATTACTAATAATAACTAATAATATAGAACTAGTACTACAAAATACTGCAATACAATTGGCAGGATCACTATTCTTGCTCTTTGGGGCCATTATTAAGTAAATAAACATTACTTAAACACAGGCACTGTGATCTGGTAACTGAGATGGCTGCTAAGTGCTCAATGGAGGGTAGAGTATGCAGTGTGGATGTGCTGGACAGAGCAAACATTCACATCCTGAGCATGAAAGTGTGAAATAAGCAACAATTCATAATGGTTCATGATTCCAAACTTACCAATTTCTTATTTCTGGAGTTTCCTACTTAATATTTCCAGACCGTGGTTGATCCTAGATAGCTGAAGTAAAGGAAAGTAAAACCATGGATAAGGGGAGAATACTTTAATTGGAGAAAGCCCACCCTATTCAGCTCTGAAATGAGAGCCTTTTACAGAATGGGGAAGGGATAAAAGACTCCTGAGAGTTCTCAGCCGCTGCTAAAGAACTTCTCACATGGATCACTTGACCCTGGTTTTCCCACAAGACACTGGCCCCAGTTTATGTTCAACTACAAGTCAATAGATTGTGTTGTCCAACACATTCTTTTTGGTTTTCTTACTTTCGAACTTTGGCCATTGTATTATTTTCCATTATATCATTTAGACTTTAAGTGGTGTGTGACATACATAGAAAGAAGTGACTCCACTTTTAAGAAGCAGAATCCAGACTCAGACAGATTTTCTGGTCCTTTCCAAGTCACACAGCTCGAAAATGACAAAGACTGCTGAGGATGCAGAGTCTGACCCCCACCCAGTACTTTGCAGACACCTGCCTCCTCCTCTCAACTCCTGTAAGTCTTCCTCAATAAGATTTTAATCAATCCCCAGCTCCTCTGTGAAGCCCTTCTTATGTTTCCTGACTGGGATTATCTCCTTGAGTTTGTATCCATGCTCTAAAATTTCCCTATGCAAGGTCTTGGACAGGTCATGTTTGTGTTTGGAGCTGCAGTTTGCCATCTATAAGTTAGCCTAATTAAAGAGAAAAGTTACAACAACCTTGTTTTAGAATTAAGTGGACACTTTATTATTTCTGTGAAAGATAATGATAGAACTATGGTTTTAAAATCAATCTCCCAAATTGCATTTCCTAAATAGTTCTTAATTATAATCAATTTGCCAAGGTATAAGTTATAGATAGGTTTTTAATATAAATATTGGGGAAAACAAGAAGGAGCTAATGTGAATGTTGGTAATATACAATGTATGGTTTTAAAAGGAAAAGTCCTCCTTCCTTCTCTCCTTCCTTCATTTTCCCTTCTCTCATTCTGTCCCCAATCTACATCATATGCCTATCACAGTAATCCCTGTTCCAAATGCACCCATATTTTTTCATGCTTCTGCTTTTTTATAATATGTTACCATGTTTAGATACATTTAGATACTTGTAGACAAACTCATTAACATCAAATAACTTGTTTTGAAGTTTTGTTCAATTTTAAGTCCTAGGCCATTCTTTCAACAGAATTAAATTTAGTCCCTTGATAGAACTCTTATCAATGCAAATAAGAAAAGCCAGTTTGAACTAGGAAAGTCAAAATCATAAAATTATTGGGTATCTCAGTTTCTGCAGAGAGATTTTAGCACAGGGCTTGAAGTAGAATGCTGAGTCAGCCACGGCCACATATTGTGTTCCCAAGGCAGGAGTTAGCTATGCCATGGCTATCGTTGTTACATCTCTAATTCAAGATGTCATATGAAAGTGAATTTGGAATCTCTTCGTTATAACTTTGAAGTCCCAGGAAAAGGGCTATTATTTGCCCACCAGAGACAGATAAGGTTTTATAAGCATTACATTCTTATGTACTGGAAAGGCAAAAGTTAATGGTGTAAAGACTGGCAAGCTATACTAAACATTTTCCAGAGGAAATCTCCAAACTGAAGATCCTTTATTTTCTTTGCAAGATAGTATTCTTTGCAATACAATGATATTCTTCTAATCAGAATAAGGTTCTTCTAGTCTGAAGGTGAACACTGCACTTGAAGGATACTAAGAGGTGTAAAGTATAAAATAATAAGAAAATTAAATGTTTTAATGTTATCAGTGATTCCAGTGGCATGGATATCTGTGTCATTGCTACTCATCATTATCCCTGTAGTCATTGTTTCTCTGTCTTTACCTGGATTCCAGCACACAGACACCTGACCCATAAAAATGGAAGAGTCAATTAATTAAATTTCCAAAGTGTCTACTAACATCAGTTAGTAAAGTAATATGTATCAGCTTTAAAATATTTGGTCATGTTGGGGATTTTCAAAGACATAGACACAATGCTGAAGAAAGTAGCTGATCCTGTTTAATTCTGGAGATGCCTTGATATAAAATACTACTGAGAACTTTTTTGTAGTACAAATATTCCCCTCGTATAAAGCATAATTGATGTTCTTCCCTTTGAATTTTATCTCTTTCTCTCAAAATAAGATCCTTCAGGAGGACAACTGTGGCTATATCAATGCTTGTGGAAAGGAGGGATACCTCAACTCTTTGCCTCAAACTAGTATTTGTTTTATTAGTCCCCCTCTAGATTATGAATAGAATACATTAGTTGGGGCTGAATTATTAACCAGCAGTAGTTTCTTTCAGTCACAGGAGGTAAGGCTGAAAGGACTTGGCTAAAAATTACGCAAGTGATTATATTGTGATCCTAGAGAATGTAGTTTTACTGACTCAAACCTAGGGTTGGGGCATGTAGAAAGGACATGTGACATATTTCTCAATTGTTTGAAACTTTAAAATTTAAATATAAGAAGATTTAGATTTCTAAATAAGAGCCAGCTGTAGAATTTATATTGGTGATGGATAAGAATCTTCTTTAGGAAAGAAAGGTTAAAATTGCTAACAAGCAATCACAACATCAGTTTCAGCATGGGTTAAAAAGAATTAGTTATTAACACTACTGCTTCTACTGAGAACACCTGTAATCTATAAACTTACACCATATTCAATGCTATGTGCAAGTTTTAAAATATATTATTTCTAACACTTTTATTAGTTTTGTAAGAGGTTCCATCAGTTTTTATTTTATGTACGGAAAAGTGGAGGCTAGGAAATGCTGATTTTTCCACTTTTGCTAAGTGTGAGGTCAGAACTACGAGTCTACCCACCCCCCTGTACCTCCCTCACATATGGTCCTCAAATGCAAAGTGAATTCAGAATGACAAAAAGTTAATCATATTTCCTTTTTGCTTACAACCCTCTGAGGTAGACTTTCCTTGTCCTATTGTCCAGTGACCACATATGAGTGCATAGACACATGCAATGCACTCCACTCTTCTGGACGAATTGAATGAACCAGCTTTGCTCAGTTTAACTATATGTAAGCATTGAGAGGGGACAGATATTTAGAACATGTGTTCTGGGTACCTACAGGTCTCCAGCACTGCCATTACTTTATTTAAGATGTTGGTACCTACTCCTTATTTATAATAGGCCCAGTGGAGATGTTAAGACACATATATGACTAGTCCCACACATGATGTCCTGCACTTTGAGGACCATCATCTTACCTATAGTAAGCCAAAATTCTTACTGTGCACAGTCCCACAGGAGATACTGTTTAACTCTCACTACTGTCCAGGTCAATTTCATACCTGCTTTCTCAGATTCCACAATAGTGCCTACTCATTTTTGTCTTTATGTATGGGCATGACCCTCTCTTTTTTTCCTTAATGTGAATCATGGTACCTCCATTACAGGGAAAACATCATTCTAGTCTAGTCATTTAAAAACATAGTAATCATATCTATGCTATGAAGTAGATATTGGTGTGTGCATTCATGCTGGTAATGAAGTAGGACTATGAATGCTAACAGTACTAGAAAGTACTAGATTGAGATCTGTGTGCTTACAAAAATCTGGATATTTCTATACTAATTATTATCATTATAATAAATGACATGTTTAAAGTGCGAGAATAACACTTATTAGAATGAAAAATAAGTTGACTATTAAATATCAACAATTTAAGTCTGCAGTCATATAACATTTTATTCTGGAAAACAACTATGTGGAATACCAAGCATTTTTAAGCTTTTCAGGAAAAATTAGTGAAAACCATCAAATAAAACACTTATTTTTGTTCTATATACTTTGACAATGATTTTGTGAAGAAAGTAATCTATTTTTTAACATTAATATTGCCAATGATCACAATTTCCCACTAAAGGAACTGAGAACTCAAATTAGAGCAGCTGCACTCCTACAAACTGTGGTCAGGCAAATTTAGGGATTTAAACAGGTGCAACTCAGGGAGTTCCAGGTCTCAAAACCAGTCTGCATGGGAGACTGCCATTAGAGGCAGATGGGCAGAGGGAGAGGTTTTTGATGGGGCAAGCAGGAAAGCAGCAAAAGGCTTAAAGATTGGCAGCCCTGCCCCTTCCAGTTTCCTGTGCCCTACTCATAGAAGTGGCTCCACCTTTACAGATAACTCTGAACTTCAGTATTTCAGCAAGAAATCTTACCCTTCCTATCTACAGAGGCCATGAAAATCCAAAGCAACTCAATTAGCAAAGTGCATTGATAAGAGAATAGACCTGGAATGTGTCTACTACACAGTCTGAGCTGCCCATCCCTTGAAGCCTCTGCCCTCACTCCAAGTTAGAAGTGCAACTCCATCCTCTTGAAGCTGATTCCATAACAAACAGGAAAAGCGGAACTAACTTGGAAAAACTCAGAGAAAATCAACACCACTTTCTAGTGATAAATAAAAGCTTTATTTTTCTTCTTTCTTTTTTCTTCATCCAATTTGTTTTCCTTTGGATGTTTCTTTTTTCTTTCTTTCTTTCTTCTGTCTTTCTTTCTTTCTTTCTTTCTTCCTTTCTTTCCTTAAAATTTGGTTTCTAATTGCCAAAATATTTCTTCATTATTTCTGATTTTTTTCTCCTTTTCTCCCAAACAATTATACATATATAGCACTTTCATACTATTATCTCCTACACCAACCTCCCATCTCTCTATCATCCCACTTCTCACCATTCCTCACTCCCATCCAATATATTAATTCTAATCCTTCAACCTTTCTATTAGTGTTAAGTTCTCAGATCATCTCCCTAGAAAATAGAGTTTTTCTCCCATACAAACTTAGTGCGGATACAAATAAGGGTTCCAATTGTTTCTTACTCATTCAAACATTTGATTTATTGCTCAATTTTTAACCTTGTGATGAAGGTTCTCTGATTATGCAAGGAAGTAAAAGAAACTTAAACCAACATATGCAGAAACCAATCTGTGGAAATTTAAATATGAACAACCAAAGCAATGTCTCCTTTCAAAAACCCACCACAATAATTCAACAACTGAATCCAAAGATAATAAATAATCCAAAATCTATGAAAGACAATTCAGAAATCTGTTGTTAAAATTGATCAGTGACCTCTAAGTGGATTCAAATAAGCAGGTGAATGAAATTAATAATCACTTCAAGACACAGACAAGAAAGTGAGCAACATGGAAGAGAAAATCATCAAGAAAATATAAATAAGGAAAAATAGCAAATAGAAATGTTCAAAATGAAAACTTTATTAATCAAATAAAAACCACAGTGGATAGTATTATCAGCAGACAAGATGAAACAGAAGAAAGAATATCAGAATGGAGGACAAGGTTCCGGAATTAGTGCACAATCACAAGGAAAAAAATGAATACATGTGATTACAACATACACAACTCTGGAATGTGAGAAAATAACCAAATATAAGTATTCATAGTGTGGAAGAAGTTGCAGGAAGAGAAATTAAAAGGCATGGGAAAAAAATTCAAAGAATTCATAACAGAAAAAATTACCAACTCCATGTAATGATATAGCTACTCATGTACAGGAAGCATTTTGAACCTCAAATAGACATGAACATAGAAGATGAACCACACATTATATTATAATGAAAATGCCAAAACTAGAGAACAAAAAAGATACCAAAAACTGAAGGAGAAAAATGCAAACGTACATACAAAGGTAAGTACATATGTACCAAATCAAAGCTTTCAGCACACAGTATAAAAGCCGTAGAAGCATGGAGAAATAAAATTCAAACTCTGAGAGAATAACTGACAATCACAAATTCATATATTCAGCAAAGCCATCCTTTAATCTTGATGGTGAAATATGTACCTTCCAAGTCAAGGTGTTAAGGAGTAGTAAATTGGTTCATGTCTACCAATCCTGCATTACAAAGAATTCTCAAAAGAATATCTCACACAGTAGAGGAAGAAAAACAATCACAAATATGAGAGGTCAGGAAACAGTAAAACTCAAAAGGTAACTTGATGAACCCAAGAGAGTTAGGAAAGTGTCAATCATGATCAACTCAATAAACCAGCAAAACCTTAAGATGAACAAACAACACAAGACTTAATGTGGACAAAACCAAGAGAAACACAGAATCAGTAAATACCTCTCAAACACATTCCTAAATGTAAATGGAATTAACTCCTCAATCAAAAGGCACATTGTTTGACTGCATCAAAAGAAGATCCAACAAATTGGTGTCTACAAAAAACATATATCAAAAACAAACATACACATAAACTAAATATGAAAGGTTAAGAAAAGTCATACCAGGCATATGCAGATTCATAGCAAGCAGGAGTGTCTATTCTCATATCAGACAAAGTAGGTTTTATGCAAAAAGCAGTTAAAAAGATAAAGTTCAACAATACATTTAATAAAGGAATCAAACAAGCAAGAAGATATAACTCTAAATGTATATGCACTGAACATCAGTGCTTTCAAGTTCGTAGCAAGACACTTCTGAGCATGAAGGAACAGATAGGTCCAGATACAATAATAGTGGGAGATCTCAACACCCCACTCTCATCAATAAACCAAACCTTCAGGCAACAATTAAATCAAGATATCCTAGAACATACAATATAATGAACAAAATGAACTTAAGAGATATTTATAGTGTATTCCATCCTACTGCAACAAATTACACATTTTTCTCAGCAGCATGTGGTACTTTCTCCAAAGTAGATCACACCCTGGGTCATAAAGGAAATCTCAACAAATGCAAAAAGTAATTAAAATAATTATCTGAATCCTAACAAACCTTAGTGGAATGTAATTAGAAATCAATGCTAAGGAAAACCACATAAATTATTCAAACTCATGGAGACTGAACAATACACTTTTGAGAGATGAAAAGATGATTGAAGAAATTAAGAAATTACTAGATTACAATGAAAATTGGAATACAGTAATGATAGTCTTAAGAGGGAAGTTTATAGCCATAAACAGTCACACTAGAAAACTAGATGTCAAATAAACAATCTGATGTTGCACCTCTAACTCTTAGAAAAACAAGAACAAACTAATCCCAAGAGTAGTATAAGGAAATAAATTATCAAAATCAAAGCAGAAATCAATGAATTGGAGATCAAGCAATACAGTGAATCAATGAAACACAAGTTGGTTCTTTGAAAAAAATAAAAACAAGATTAATAAACCTTTAGGAAAATTAACTAAAAGAAGAAAGGAGAAGTCCCAAAGTAATGAAAGCAGAGATTAAAAGAGAGATATTGTAACAGACCTCAATTAAATTCAGAAGATCATGTGGGAAAACACCAGAAAATTGGGAAATAAAGAATAAATAAATACATTTCTGTACACATACAACCCACCAAAATTGAACCATTAAAATTGAGGATATTAAAAATTTACACAGAAGTACAGCAAGTGAAAAGAGTAAGACAGTTATAAAGAAACTTACAAATGAGAAAAGCCAAGGTCCTGATGGATTCACTGTTGAAGTCTAGCAGACCTTTAAAGAAGAACTAATACCAATGCTCCTCAAATTGTTCCACAAAATACAAATGAAAGGAATAGGGTTGGAATGTAGCTCAGTGGTTGAGCACTTGCCTAGCATGTAGGAGACCCTTGGTTCAATCCAAGCACCAAAAAAGAAAAGTCAGAAAAAGAAGGAAGGAATGATACCAAACTCATTCTACAAAGCCAGTATTACCCTAACAACCAAACCACAAAGTGACACATCAAAAAACAAAACAAATAAGATAACAGAAAAAAGAAAAGAAAGTAATATATTAATATCCCAGATGAAAATAGAAGCAAAAATCCTCAATAAATTATTTGCTAACATAATCCAATAACACATTAAAAGGATTATATACCATGATGAAGTAGGTTTCATTCCAGGGATGCAAGGATGGTGAAACATATGTAAATCACTGAACATAATACAACACATAAAGAGAATCAAGGACAAAATCCACATCATCATTTCAATAGATGCAGAAATAGCCTGTATGAAATTGCACATTCTTTCATGATAAAAGCCTTGAAGAAACTAAGAATAGAAGGCATATTCCTCAATATTATGAAGGCTATATATGACATACCTATGACCAAGATCATATTAAATGAGGAAAAACTGAAGCCATTTCTTCTATAATCAGGAATGAGATAAAGGTTTCCATTCTCACCACTAGTATTCAATACAGTGTTGGAATTCCTAGCCAAAGCAACAATACAAGAGAAAAAAAATTAAAGGGATTCAAATAGAAAGTCATCAAAATATCCTTATTTGCAGATATCATACCTGAAGGACCCTAAAATTCCACAAAAAAGTCTTAGATCTTATAAACACAATCAGCAAAGTAGCAGGATACAAAATCAATATACAAAACCAGTAGCATTTCTATACACAAAAAAATGAGCAGTCATGAAATATATCAGGAAAACAGGACCATGTAAAATAGCATAAAAAGTTCAAATACACAGGAATAAACTGATTGAAGAATGTGAATAATCTATACAACGAAAACTATACTTCACTGAAGAAAGAAATCAAAGAAGACATTAGAAGATGGAAGGACATCTTATGCTCATGGATTGGCAGAATCAATATTGTGAAAATGCCTACTACCAAAACAACTTGTGTGCTCAATGCAATCCCCATCAAACTTTCAATGACATTCTTCAAAGAGATATGAAAATCAATCCTAAAATTCTTATGGAAGCACAAAACCCTGAATAGCCAAATTAATCTTGAATAAAAAAGTGCAATGTTGGAGATATCACAGTACCTGATTTTGAAGTACACTTCCATAGTGATAAAAACAGCCTGATACTGGCACAAAAACAGACTTAAGGACCAATTCAATAGAACAGAAGTGCCAGATACAGACCTATGCAGCTACAGCCACTTGATTTTTTCAAAAAAAGGAACCTAAAAAGCATGTGTTGGAGAAAAGACAGCCTCTTCAACAAACAGTGCTCAGAAAACTGGATATCCACATGTAGAAGACTAAAACTAGATCTTGGTCTCTCAACTTGCAGTAGTGTCAATTCAAAGTTGATGAAGGATCTTAATGTGAGACCTGAAACTGAAACTACTATAGGAAAAGAACAGGAAAAACATTGGAACACATAGGCATAGGTAATAGCTTTATGAATGGAATTCTGATAGCTTATCAATTAAGAAAAATATTGATAAATGGGACTGCATCTAACTGAAAAGCTTCTATGCAGTAGAGGAAACAGTCACAAGATATAAGAGAATGGAGTGGGAGAAAAATCTTTGCCAGCTAGATATCTGACAAGAGATTGACAACCAGAATACACAGGGACCTCAAAAAACTAACCCTACGTAGAATCAACAACCCATTGAATAAATAGGCAAATGAACTGAACAATTTTCAAAAAACAAAACAAATGGCACATAAATTCATGAAGAAATGTTCAAAATCCTTGTCCATAAAGGAAATGAAAACAAAATGTCATTGAGATTTTACTCTCTTCAGTCACAATGGCTATTATCAACAACACAGTCAGCAGTAAATGCTGGAAAGGATGTGGGGGAGAACAAACCCTTATAATGTTAATGGAAATGTAATTATTGCAGTCCTTATAGAAAGCAGCATAGAGGTTTCTCAAGAAATTAAAAATAGACCTACCATATAATCCAGTGATACTGCACCTGATCATACACCTGAAGGAACATAAGCCAGGATATAATATAGTCACTTACACATCAATGTTTATTGCACCACTATTGCAATAGCCAGGCTTTGGGAACAGCCCACATGCCCCACAACTGAAGAATGGATTAAAAATTGTCATATATATACACAATGGAATATTATTCAGTCATATATAATAATTAAAGTTTTGCTTTTGTAGGTGAATGGATGAAACTGGAGGTCAGCATGTTAAGTGAAGTAAGCCAGGCATAGAAGGTCAAACTCACAAGTTTTTCCTTATATGTGGAAGCTAGACCTTTACATAAATACTTGTATAATATTAGATAATACATATATACATCTCTCTCTATATATATCTATATGCATATAAATCTGTATCTAGAGAACATGATTGTATTAGGGGGTCTGGGTCTGTCTTGGGGGAATTGCAGAAAGGCAAGAGAGGATAAGAATGACAGAGAGTGAATAATATTGAAACAAATGCATCTGTGTATGAAGGTAGTATAGTAAAATGCATTGTACACTATTATATAATAGGGAACAGAACAATAGAGGAAAAGAAAGTAATAGAGGGGGGTAAATCTGATTTAAGCACTAAATATAAATCTATGAAATACCATGGAAAAACCTCCTTAAGGAAATGAAGATCAGGAAGGTAAAACTGGTCTTATGAGGGCATGTATATCAGTGGGAGGGGGAAGGTAAACAGAGAGGGTGAAGAAGGGCAAATATGGCTGATGTATTTGTATCACGTATGAAAGTAAAACAATAAAATTTGCTGAAATTGTTCTACAAATGGTGGACAGGGGGTCAGAGGGTGAATCTTATTAAGATATATTGTAAGCACATATGTAAATGTCACAATGTATCCATTCCATCCAAGTAGGATAGGCAAATAAAAAATGAAAAAAAATTAGAATAAAGTGCATCACAACGTATGCATAAACCCCAAGGCAAAAAAGTGAGAGGTGAATCTGAAAAATATTTCTTTGTAATGAAGAAATTTTATAGTTATATCTCAGTGTAAAAACATAGAGTCCAAACCCATGTTTTTATAGGCTTTATGAATTTAAATATGTTACTTTGTATTCCTAGATTTTAATATTTTATCTTAGGATTGGGCATTGAATTGTATATTATGAATGATAAATGTGACATTTTTCCCGTGCTTTGTTGATGTGATGAGCTATTATTGATTGATTTTATTACTTTAAGCTTCCCTTGCTTTAGAAAAATAAACTTCCTTTGTCACTATACAGTGTCATTTTAAATGTTATCTCTTTATCATTACCTAGAATTTAATAATTGGTTTTGGAGATATGAACCATAAGAGATATTTATTTGTAAATTTTCCTTTTCTATCCTTTCCAAGGATATGCTGACCGCAAAAGGAGTTTTCAGATATGCTTCCTTGTTACTATTACTGGATGGAGATTGTGAAAGATGAATGCAATTTCTGTAATTTTGAAAAGAATTCACTGGTCAAGACACTCAGGCCTTCTTTTCTCTGTGAAGGTTTTCAGGATGGTTTTAATAGGAGTACTCAGATTTCACATTTTGCCTTTCTGTCAGTTTTGGTAAATTATGGTTATGTCATTGAATCTCACTTATCAGCTATTGACATGAGTTTCTCATGATATGATCTTGTTACCTCTTTCACTCTCCATAAGTCTGTAGTGATACCTGCTTTCTCAGTTCTTACATTGCTAAATAGCTTCCTATCTCATTTTTATCAGCCCTATTAATGTTATTATTCCAAAGAATTTGTCTTTGGCTTCTGTGATGTTTTTCCCTGGAGCATACTGGTTTTCTATTTTGCAAACTTCTGTTCTTATTTTTATTGTTAACCTTTCTTATTTTGTGTTACATTTATATTTGTTTTTTCTAACTTTTTAATTTGGAGGCTTATATGATCTATTTTCAGTCTTTTCTCCTGGTATGTACATTTAAAGTATAAATTTATCAGTAAAGTATTATTTCATTGTATGAGATAAGATTTGGTATGCTATGTGATTATTATGTGTGGTTGAAAATATTTCTAATTTCTATTTTGTTTCATAAATTATTGTGATTTATAAATTATTTGGAAACACAGTGTTTAATATTTAACAAGATTAGGATTTCAATATTTTCTTTTATTAATTTCTAGCTTAATTCTGCCACAGAGGATATATTTTAATGAAATAAATCCCTTGAAATTATTGAGGCTCTCTGTGTGATTCAGCATATGGTCATTTAAAAAAAATTAATGTGTACTTCAAATGACCATAAATTTTGTAATTGTTAAATTCTGTATTCTATACATATAAATGAGATGAAGTCTCTTAACTCTTTGCTCATAGCTAGTTCACATAATCTCTTAATGCATCACTTAATTTTCTAATTGCGTTAGATTTTCTTCATTAGTAAAGACCAATTTCCTGTCCATTAATTTTCTCAATTATTTTGAGACAGATTAAAATCTCAAACACTGATTATGGAAATATCCCTGGTACTGTGAACTCTCCAAATTTGTGTCTCATTTATTTTGAAATTATACTATGCAAATTTAGAATTAACATATCTGTCTTTCTGAAGTTGTGTTACACAGATTTAGAATTACACAGAATTTTTCAGTGAATTGAAAACTTTATGATTGAGGAAGGTCCCAGTTTATCTGTACAATGCCTTCTGACCTTAAAGTACACTTTTTATTATATGAGCATGGTTACACAAACTTTATTCAATATATTTTTGTTGTATTTTCCATTATTTAATTTTTTCCATTTACTTAAAGTTTATTTCACATGATTCACAGAATAAGATTTAGAGTTCATGATTTTATGCTATGGCATACTTGAATGTCTTGACAAGACCCTGAGGCAAGATTTGATATACATGTTTCATTTCAGAGATGATCCATCCATCACTCCCAAGGAATGAGAAACTCAGGGGCTGAACTAAGAGTTATTGCTGTTGGTAACTCCAGTTTAATTAGAACACCTCAAAGAACACATGCATTGGATAAAATTTCTACTGTTCAAAAGGTGAAGGGTTTGCACTACTCATTCACTAAGCCTTTGGAGCCATATGTTGAAGATCATTCCTGGGAGCACATAGGTAACATAAAATGTTGTCCCAAAAGATGCTTTGAGGCAGACATATGCAGGGGTGAAAGACTGAAGATCAGGCCAGTATTGGAAGAAACAGCAAATGTATTGCTGTCTACCACTAACAGCTATATCCATTCTGATAATATTTGTCTTTAATTGAATAATTTGTAGCATTTACATTTAGTATAAATACATGTGTACAAATAGTTAAAGTTTGCCACCTGACTGTTTCCTATGTTACCCATCATTTATATTTCTTTTCCACTCTGATCATGTCAGATTTTGGATAAATCAGATATTTTACTTAATTTTCTCTTTGTATTAACTTGCCACATTTTCTTTAACTAATTTATTTTAGTTGCTACAGGAAGTAAGACCATAGCACAATATCTTAACTTATTAATGTATAAGAAAATTTATGTAACTACTTCTGAAATAATTCCAGTACTTTATAACATGCTAAAATCATTAATTTCCTTCTAAATTTTATTTAATTGATAACATGATTTTAAATTTTACAAAGTTTTCCTTATACCTTATAAAAAATCAACTAGAAATGAATTAAGGGCTTAAATGGAATAACAAAAACTCTGAAGCAATTAGAAGCAAACCTAGTGGAAAAACTCTGCCATTAGGAATGATTTGTAATCATTTTGACACCAAAAGCATAGAAAGAAAAAGAAAAAAAATGACAAATGGATTTAAACCAAGAAGCTTTGGCATGGCACAGAAAACTATCTTTGAACAGGTAACTCCACAAGGGGAGAAAATATTTGTAAATCATACATCAAATAGAAGGTATTATCTAAAATATATGAGGAACAACACAAGAGCAAGCCAAAAAATAGTCCCATTTAAAAAAGAAGTAAAAGACCTGGGTGCCAGTGGCTTGTGCCTGTAATTCCAGCTATTCAGGTGGCAGGGATCAGGTGGATTGCAGTTTGAAGACAGCCCAGGCAAATAGTTCATGAGACCCTATTTTGAAAAAAAATTACAAAAAATTGGGCTAGAGGAATGGCTCAAGGTGAAGGCCCTGAGTTAAGCCCTAGTACCACAAAAAAGAACTAAAAGACCTGAATACAGGAATTCTCAAATGAAGAAATAGAAATGGAGAACAGATTTAGAAAAAAAAAAGCTTCACATTTTTCTTCATCATGAAAATGCAAATTATTACCAAAATAAGTCATCATCAATCACCTCATAGCTATTGAAATGGCTATTATTAAACATATCAGAGAAGACAAGTGATGAGGAAGATGTGGAGCAAAGCAAACCCTTGCATAAATCAATAAAACTATTATGGAAAATGGTTGCAGTATGAAGGTTCCTCAAAAAATTCAGTCTCAGGGTACACAAGCAAAGGGAACAGTCTGAGTATGTCTGAGAGACAACTGCACTCCTATGGTCACTGCGACATTATTCACAATAGCCAAGATACAGAGACAATCTAGGTCTTCAACAACAGAGCTGTGGATAAAGCAAATGTGCATATAAAAATAGAATACTATTAGCCTTCCAAAAGAAGGATATCTGGTCATTTCTGACAACACAGGTGAACCTGAAGGTCTTTCTGTTAACCCAGGCACAAAAAGGCAACTAGCACATCATCTCACTTACATGTACAGTGCAAAAAATGTTGAATTCATAGAGGCAGGGAGTAGAATAGTGTGGTGAAGAGGGCGATTGGGGAGATGTTAGTTACAGTTATAAAACTTTAGCATAATTTTAACAGACTGTTTCTATTTCAACATGGTGACTATAGTTCATAGCAATATGTTGTATACTTGAAAATTTCTGAGAATCTAGATTTTAAATGTTTCTACCATACAAAAAGATGTTAAATCTGTGAAGTAATCCATATTTTACTTCAGCTCTATTCAGTTATTTCATATGTATGCATATTTTCAAACATCATACTGTATACTATAAACACATACTATTATTGACAATTAAGAGAATTAAAAGGAGAAAAGTTAATTTCATATAATCCTCAGTCTCATAAACTTTGCTATCATTGATTTCTAAGTCAGTATTAGAATAATTTTCATTTATATTTGTCCATATTTAACAATTCTATTTGTCATTATTAATTCAGTAAATTCATTACTTTATTCTGGAGTTATGTTCTAAATATGTAAAATACTCTGTTTGAATTTTCTTTAACTTCAAGATTTTTTTTGGCCATTAATTTGCTCAAGTTTTTTGGTCTAAAAGTTTTCTCACATTGACTTCTGAATGATTTTTTATAGGATGTAAATTTCCAGGTTGGGAAGTTTATTTATAGCTTTAGGGATATCATTGTGTTGCTCCCACTCTCCTCACTTTAGTGCAGAAGCCAGTATCCAGTCATGCTGTTGTCCTGTGGGGGGTTTCCACATCTGCTTAGGACTGCATTTACCCTGGGTAAGGACTGCTGTAAGGGAGGGCATGCACTCATTTGAAAGTAAATAATAACCAGGCCTCTGCTCCAAATGCCTTGCATGAGTATTAAGGGAAAAATTAATAAAGATAAATATTTAAATCCCAATAACCCCCCTCTCCTTTCCTTCTGGGATTCACATTAAACATGCGTTAGACATTTTACATACATTCTAATTTGTCTCAAATGCTCTTTTACTTATTGGGAGTTTTCTCTCAGTTCTTCAGTTTGTCATTTATAATAACCTATCTTTCCACTCTAAAAATCTGCTTCATGATATCCAATCTGTTTTGAAAGTTCTTCAGTGGTTTTGAAACTTCATATATTACTACATTTTGCATATTTTAAAATTTCATTTAAAATAAATTCTAATTAACTGAAAAAATCTTCATCTTTTCACATATTGTCTACAGATTCTCCTCTATTTCAAAGTGTACTCAGTACTTTGAAATCATTGAGAGCTTACACTTATGGTTGTATCAGATTTGAGTTGATTTCTGTTGTTTTTCCTTTATTTTAATTCATGTCCCCCAAACTTTTCATATAATTTATAAATTCTCATTGCATGCTGAGCATTGTATACAGACATTAAAATTTTCACTTTTTCATGAGAGCTTGTCCTTTCCTGAGTGAGTCTGGCAGAGGAGTACACGGTCATCCTAGTCCAGTCAGGACTGCATGGGGTCAAGGCTGGTCTACACCTCTTGCCATTGCTGCTCTTCATAGCTTTCAACTAAGACTCTTGTTTTTGCTCCCCTGTTTGTGCTTCCAAACTGTTTAGTTTTCTCTCAAATTTCTAAAAATTCTGTTGCACCAAACCTGGTGATGAACCCACAGAGTCCAATTGCCTCTCCATGTCCTGTCTCAGGGCAAGACACCTCTGTCTCAGCAGCCCTGCTGATCCTAGCAGATGATGTCAGCACTCAATATGGTTGTCCTGCCTGCTCTGGCCAGTAGTGGTCTCCTGCTCTCCTCTCCATCCTGACATGGCTGTGTGTGCAGGGCTGGGTTTATGTGATGACTACTCTGTTTGCATCATGTTCTCATGCCTGTTCTCTTAAAATGTGCTTTTATAATTTAATTTATATTAAATTTATATTAAATTGCTGCTAAGAATTATTATCATCTTTACTTTAATCATTGGTTACAGTTTTCTTTTTTATTAGAATATATTAATTGTACAAACTAACGAGTCTCATTGTGACATTTTCATATAATCATATTGATAATATTTTTCATCTTTAAACTAAATGATTACCTCAAATTGAGTTTCTACTTAGGTGTATGAACTAGTTAAATTCTTAATAAGAGCCACCCTCTATAACTATTGAACTTATCTATTTTTGCTCTAGTTTATATGTAACTGTCTGTGGAAGGCCCCTGGTTATGGCTTGGTGCTCAGCATAGCGTTTCTGGGAAGGGAGAGAACCTTCAGGTGGTTGGGCTAGTGGGAAGTATTTAGGTCATTGTCAGCAAGATATTTGCAATTATAACTGGGACCCCATCCCCTTCGTTCTCTGTTTTCATTTCCATGCCATAAGGTCAGCTCACCCATAGCAACAGAATCAGCTTATTATATGCAAAATCTGTAAAATCATGAGCTAAAATTAACCTTCTCTCTTTATAGGTTGATTATCACATGTGTTTACTATAGTGACAGAAACCTGAGTAACAATTTATCTTCAGATAAGCACCACCAGAGAAGAAATACTGTCTAAATAGGACTTGGTGGTAAAGCATTGATAAGGAAAGAAGAAAGTGGGAAATTGAGAGTAATAAAACTGGAATGATACACATGAAAATAGGAAGCAAAGCATAATTCTGAAGGGAAAGGGAAGTCCATTGCATTAGAGAAGGAGATGTTTCGTGGTCACAAGTAAACAGTAGTATTTTCTTAGATGTTTTGTAGTATAAACACATGATTTTTTCCAAAGTTGGAAACATTCTCTGTGAAAAGAAGAAAATTTATTAATCAGTGAATTTTGGTGAATGATAAATTGCCACCTTTTGTGGCATCTATACCATTGATATACTAAATGCAAAGGAATGAGAAAATGCAAATATCTAGTAGACTGAAATTAGGTGAAAAATAATGAAAAGAGAGGTTGGGAAAAGGTCTGTATAGTGGTAAATGATAAGGCTATAAGGAGATAGAAACATGCAGCAATTAAGTAGGCTATTTCTGCTTTGAGTCATAATTTTCATAATAATGAAAATATATTGTGGCACAGAGTTCCTATAACTCTTATAATTATAGGCTATGGAGATAAACCGTGTTTGTGAATCCATATCACTTATCTATTCATCCTGGTGTTGTAGCTTGGTGGAAGAACACTTGAACCCAAAGAGAGAAGCCATGATTATAATTACTGTAAGATAGCAGTGGTTAATATTAATTATCCTTCTACTGTGTTATATACATCAATTAATTTTCTCCTCACAACAATCCCAGGCATTAAGTCTCTTACAGAGAAGGAGACTGAAGAGACAGGTTAACATCAGTCCTGAGATACCTAGTTGATACTGCACTAGATGTCCCCTTGGCTTGAAATTGTCTCTCCCAACCATTTATATTTTAGTCCCAACTTAAATAGGAACATTCCTGGAAATTTTCTGTGAACAGTCTGAAATAGCTGCCTGTCTCCCAACTACCATATCACTTCATTTCTTACACAGTATGGCCAAAGATTAGATATTTGTTTTCTCTTATTTATTGTATTTATGAGTTTTTGTTTGTTAATATAATATCCCCACTTGATTCATTGCCATAAATTATGGGATATTTCTTGTTTCTTTTCTGCATCCACAATGACTATAATAATGCCCCAGACATAGCAGGCACTCAGCCAGCACACAACAGATATCAGCGGAGTGAAGAATTAATGTACGATTTGTAAACTGGCTTGAGATACAGCAGTCGTGGTGTTTCCTACCATGATAATCATCCTTAGTGGCCACTACTGACAAGAAAAGAAAAGATCATTGAAAGGAAGTTAGAATAGATAGAAAAGGGAGCCCAGAGGGATTATGTTTCTACAGATCACATGACAGAATATGATGAGATTGTTTTCCAAATCAGTGCATACGTGCTTTGATCTACATGGTTCCCTTTTACTAGCAAACAGGTTTTCACAGGAATTAAAGGGATGCAGTGGAATCAACAAGTCAGAATAACAAGTAGGATTTGGCACAAGAGATATTGTTAAATGAGCAGTAGTTATATTTTGGTTTCCTTTCCATAAATAAGTGGGTCAGCAGAGAGACTGCAAACTGTCAACCACATGTCTGCTGTCAGTGTGGCACTTGCTAACAAGTCATCTTGCACCTCCCCTCCCTAATCACATCCTGATGATTTGGTCATAGTCATGGGGTTTTCACAGATTTCTCTCACCTGAAAAATTGTGAGTGTCTCACAAACCACAAGCGACATCTTCTGTAAGGCAGATATTGAAGTAAAACTTAACAAAGTGCACTGTCAAAAGTGAAGATTCAGATAGAAAAGATGGAAATTTGAATTTGCAATGCCAATCAAAGAGAATTCCAAGTGGAATAAATGAGAAAATACTATTTTCATTTCTTCCCATAATTACCTGAGGGAGGTGAAGTCTCATAAAACTGTGAATGAAAAAGAATAATTCTTTCAGGCTTGGCTAAACATTGGACACTCAAATGTCTTCTCAAAATATGTATTTTAGAGCATTTCCTATTGATTTATTCCTTGAAAAAATGTTATATTTAGTAAAAAGAAGTTTTGATGTGTTGTGTCTGTCGTAAATACAATTGTCTCTTATTTAGGCTTGTACTTCCTTCCTATTTCTCAAGGTCTTTTAGGTCTGAGTCTTGTAGATTTCATCCTAACATACCTGCACTAAGTAATTTGATATATATCTGTGAGCATTATACAGACTAAAAAATGTGCTATATGTTAGAATAGATATGAGAAAACTTGGCTTATAACTGATGTTTAAGACATTCCAAATATAGGTGAAGCTTCAAAAAGCACATACAAATTAAAGACTGTGGTGACAGCACACACCTTCTGTGGATTTTTAGTCCCTTTTATGGTGAGGAGTTCACAGTCTTTCAGAGCAGGCCGTGGTTTCCACAGAACCAAAGTTCATCACTGCTCTGCTTGCTTACCAATGCACTCTGAAGAGATTTTTAGCCTTCACATTCATAATGTCTTTATGCACAATGGAAAAATTGTTAATATGGTTGTGTTAGTGACTGATATACACCCAGTAGTTCACTTGGCTCAGTGTCTGACTCATAGCTGCTCAGTAACTATTAGTTATTGTTTTAAGTCTCTGCTTTGCTGACTGTTGGGATCATTTGTCATTTCCTGGGGTGGGGGGGTTTGCATGTTCACACGTGTGTGTGATTTAAATTCTGCTTGTATATTTATGCCACTTGTGTGTATAGGGGATACAACTGTCTATGCTGATAACAAAGTCTAGAGTCCCCTCAGAATCCTACATGTTCTGTGGCCTTTGTTTTGTTTCAACAACAGCTGTGTACTGAAGTATCGGAAAAAGGGCTGCATTTACATATACACGTCCCTAAATGTGTGAACAGAAACCTCTTTTACACAATTGAAAATCCTGTTAAAGGTGTGACCCCTGTAATTACTCAGTGAGCAGAGATATTTAATAATTCTTTACACATGGCAGTCACCAGACACGTGCACATGTAGTGGGCTTTCACTGGAGTTTAAGCCAGGTATGACAAATATTCCTCAGGTAGAAAGTACCTTCCACAGTATAGACTTTTCATACTGGCAAATGAAAATACATGTCTATATATCACATGTAAATCGCATATTATGTAGCCATATTTAGTCATGTAACATATGCATATGTATATTATAAATGATATATGTGTACATATGATGTATTGACATGTTTTTATACATATACATATGGTCTCTTTTCCATATTAGCAGGAAAAATTCCTATAGGAAAAGAATACAATATGTAGGTAAAGTACTAAAATATATTATGAAGAGCACATTTGTATTTAAATAAAAGTATGGGGCTCAAAGGAATACAAATTCTTTACCTCTTTGACTAAAGGACAAGTATAGAATTATTTTTACAAATCATCACTGATAGATCAATCATGTGCAACTTTACAGTTTTAATGGTGACACTTTCATGGTGATACAGTCATCCTTGGGTTATAAATTCATTGCAGATAAATTCCATGCATCCTACTTTTTAAATGTGACCACAAATATACTTATGATTAAAATGACTAATTGTTAATATTATTGATACTCACTTAATAGTGATTGAGTCAATGAGTTATTTAATAAGTCATTCAACTTATAGCTGCATTGAATATATTTTGAAAATGATAGTCTTTGTTCAAAAAAATCTATCTGTATTTCCTTCACTGATTTCATTGAACAATTACATAGCACTTACAATGTGTCATGTGCTAATCTATGTACTTTCCATGCATTAGGTTGTTAAATGTTCACAACAACTTTTTGAGGCATGAATTGTTATTAGACTACTAGAGAGAAGAACCCTAGGCTCCTGGAGTTAAGTTTTTCAGTGCTCACCAACAATAACTTCTGGGACTCACAGCAGGGGGTCAGTGCCTGACTCTGCTCCTGTCACCTACTTCTGATGGCAGCTAAAAGCACCAAGTTTTGAAATGGCAGATACCTTCCTGAAAAGGTATAGGCTATTCTAAAATAATTAAGGATGCGTTGGTTTTTATAAGTCACAAAATTCTTTTTGTGAGCTACGTGGGATGAGACTGAATTTTTCTCTTTTTACATGTGTCATACCAAATACATCTGTATATAATTCAATTCCAGAGAATAGACCATTCTTCTTCATTTCATTTGTACTGCAGAAGTCAGTCCAGTGTCTCCTATAAGAAATTGGTTGTCAAGGTGGAGGGAGAAGAAACTACTCTGAAACATTTGTGTAGGAACTTCCAGGGGCATAAACATTCTTAATATTTTCATGCTACTGAATTAGCTAAAAGCTAGTCAATTTATATTCACAATACCTACCAGGATTGTTCAAAGAAATCATGACTATTTGGAAGTTTTTCTGTGCTTAACTTGGTAGGAGAACTCTATTTTTGACTATTACCAGAATTGCTGATTTGTCTTTAAATATACCTGAATGGTTTTTCAAACATGTATTTCTAATCTTCTTAAATTTTTTTGTGGAACTAGGTTTTGAACTCAGAGCTTTGTGGTGGCAACACAGTCACTCTACTGCTTGAGTCAAAGTTCCAGCCCATTTTGCTTTGGTTATTTTAGAGAAGGACTTTCCTGAAATTATTGGCCTGGTCTGTCCAGGAACCACGAGCCTCCTGATCTCAGCCTCCCAAGTAGCTAGGATTAGGCATGAGCCCCTGGAACAGACCTAAAAATTATTTTAAACTCCTTACCTGTAACATTTACCTGTACTTATGTACATGAAATTTTTATTTAGGAAAAAAATATATAATGTCAGTTCTGTCCTTTTGATGATATTTTTAGGTGACTTGTTTTTGCTTAATCCTTCGCTAAAGTTTTCTCTTTGTGACAATAATGTATTTTACTATCTTAGAATTCCAGAACTATCTAAGAAATATCATATATTTATAGCAATTTCCGTAGTAACAACACCACCATCCATTTAAGTGTTGACTTCTGTAAGTCAGGTACAGTGCGAAGTGCATTGCACACAAACAATCTCTGAAGTATACCATCACTGTCTTACTTTACAGAGAGGCAAACTAAACACAAAGGGAATTTGGACAATGCTTCAGAAATTATAAATTGCAAAGACAAAGTTTCCTTTCATTCTCTTTACATTGACCTCCCATTTTAGGATTATTTTTTCCTATTCCTGAGAATAATGCTCCTGGATTGCACTGAATCTCTATAAGGTTAAAGATATGACATTTTAATATTAATTCTTCTGGTCCAAAATATGGGATATTTCCCATTTTTATTCCTTATAAATAAAAAATATTTTTATTTTTCAATACATACAGCTTTCATATTCCTAGAAGAATTTATTCCTAAATAATTTTTCCCCTTTTGATATTATTGCAAGTGTCCCTGTTATCTCAATTTCCATTTTAGCTAGGTTGTTATTTGGGTATTAAATGCTATATATGTGTCAGTTAACAAATGACAAAAATACTGGTTTTTGTATGCTAGTTTTGTATCCTGCAGCAGTAATAAATTCAGTTATTCATTCTAACAGTTTTTGGGAGCTCTTTGGGTTTGTTTATGTATAGGACTATGTCATCTGCAAAAAGAGATAATGTTACTTCCTGTTTCTGACTTAGGTATCTTTTTTACTAGGAATTGCTCTCTTAATATCCTTTTTGTATTATTCATTGCTGGTAGACAGAAATACAAAGGAGTTTAGGGAGTGGATTTTATATCCTGTAACTTTGATAAAGTTTTGTGTTAACTCTAGTAGCTTTCTTATGGATTCATTGTCATTTTCTTCATATAGAACCATATCATCTGCCAAAAGAGATGGCATTACTTATTCTTTCCAATTCTGATGCTTTTTTTTTTACCTTTCTGAACTCAGACCCTCCTGTTTGCTGGGCAGGCACTCTACCACATGAGTCACTCTGAAGCCCTGAATTCTGATGACTTTGATTTCTTTTTTCTATTTAATAGCTTTGGCTAGAAATTCTACAAGAATGTTAGAATTTTGAAAGCAGATATCTTTGTCATGTTCCTGATCTTAGGGGTAAATCTAACAGTCCTTCAATGACTGAATATGACATAAGCTGTGAGTTTTTCATAAATGCCCTTTATCATGTGGAGGATATTCTCTTCTATTCCTACGTTGGTGAGTGCTTTTATCATGAAAGGGTGTTTTGTCAAATGCCTTTTATATACCAATTGAGATGATCCTTTGATTTTCCACATTTTGCTATGTTAATTTATCATCACATTAGCTTAACAACAATCACATTATCATTATTGATTGATAATCTTATGAGAACGATCCTGCAAACACAATTAGTTATGTGATTTATATTTTTAATCTCATGTTGAATTCAGTTTCTACTATTGTGTTAAGAATTTTTACATCTCTAGTTACAATGAATATTGGTCTTTAATTCTCTTTTCTTGTGATGTATTTAGTTTTGGAATCAGCATTATATTGATCTCATAGAATGCAGTTAGGGTAAAAGTGAGGTTTTTATAGGAAGTATTTCCCTTCTTCAATTTTTTTGGAAAGGTTTGAGATGAATTAGCATTGATTTTTAAATATTTACTAGAATTCATTGCTTAAACCATATGATTCAGGATTATTTATTATGAAATTTGTGATTATTAAATTTATTTATATATCTGTTATAATTGCATTGGGTTTTCTATTTCTTTTTGATTCATTATAAATAATTTGTGTATTTTAGAGATTTTTAATAATTTCTAAATTATCTAATTTTTTGGCATATAACTGTTAACAGTATTTCTTTTAAAATCTCTTTTACATCTCCATGAAGTTTACAGAAAATCACTATTTTAATTTCTCATTTTAGAGAAATGCCTTTTCTCTGTCTGTTCTTTGTAAAACTAGATAGTTTTTTGTTGATCTTTTAAAAAAAACTTTTCATTCTTGTATTTATTTCTCTACTGCTTTTCTACCTTATTTTTCCTCTAGTCTGTGTTATTTCCTTTCTTCCTGTTAGTTGTGTTTAGTTTATTCCATTTTCTATTTCCTTCATGTGTGAAGTTAATAGAAGTTAATAATTAATTTGCAATCATTCTTTTTTTCATATAAACATTTATATCTATATATATCTTAACAGTAAAACTACAAGTTTGTGCATATTATGGGTATATTTTCATTTGTCTGTAAGTATTTTCTAAATTTTATTGTAATTTCTTCTTTAACTCCTTGGTTGTTTTGGAGTGTGTGATTTAATTTCCACATATCTGTAAATTTTCCACTTTTCCTCTTGTTATTGATTCCTATCTTAATCCTTTTGTGACCAGAGAACAAAATATCTTGTATGATATGTTTCTATTGAAACTTGTTTCATGCCCTAACAAGTGGCCTATCATGGAGAATGTCCTACACATACTTAAGAAGAATGTGTATTCTGCTAAGGCTGTGCTAGCTATCTGATTTATTTTATTGCTGTGGACTTGGCTTCAATTCATTACTTCTTGTGCATCTGGCTGTTCCATCCATTCAATCTGTGGTGCCATAGCTTTCAACTCTGATTATAGGGCTCTGCATATCTCCCCTCAATTCTGTAAATGTTTGCTTCATATATTTTCAAGGTCTGTTATTAGCTCTTTGAATGTTCATAATTACTTCTCTTTTACTGTGTTGAGCTTTTTAAACTAAGACACTTTGTCTTAATTTTTTTCTTGTAAGCTTTTTTGTATTTAGAATAGCTACTTCAGTTCTGCTTGAAAAATTCTTGCCTGGGATATCTTTGCCCATCCTTTCACATTTAGCTTATGTATGCCTTTAGTTCTAACATGAGCTCTTTTAGACAGAATATAGTCACACATTTTACTTATCCATCCCACCAATCTCCTCCTTTAGTGGAGAGTATAAATCATTTCTGTCTGAAGTTATTACTGATAGGAAGGGATTTACTGATGTTGGTTTGCTATTTGTTTCTACATGCTTTGTCCCTTAATGTCACCATTACTGTCTTCAGTTTTGTTCAGTTAAATCTTTTCTACTGAAATATATTAATTTCCTTGTCATTTCATTTTTATATATTCTATAAGCTCTTTCTTTGTGGTCACGATTGGGATTATGTTAACATCCCAAACTTATAAGAATCTAATTTGAATTTATACCAACTTGATTCATTAACATGTGGAATCTGTGTTGCTCTTCAGCTCTGAGACACATCTAGTTATTCATCGTGTGCTGTGTAATCTACATTAATAGCTATTTTTATGAGTTTGTCTTTTAAGCAGTTTATAAGTAAATAGTAGAGTCATAAAACAAAATAACAATAATAGTAGATTTTAATTTGCTCATGTATTTACACTTACCACGACCTTTATTTTGTCCTACATCTCAGATTCTATCTTGTGACCATTCACTTAAACTTACTTTGATATTTCCTGTGAGGAAGGCATATTGGTAACAAACTCCATCATTTTCTGTATAGAGGAATGTCCTAATTTCTTCTGCACATTTGAAGGACAAATTTGCTATAAATAGAATTTTGGTTAAGGGTTTTTTTAGCACTTGAATATTAACCAGTTACTTCTGAATTCAAAATTTCTGAAGTGAAATGTGCTAAATCTTACTGAGGATCATTTCTATGTTACAAGCTGTATCTTCTCTAATTTCAAGTTTCTATGCTTTTCTCAGATTTTTAACAGTTTCGTCATCTTGATACGGACCTCTTTTAGACAATTAAAGATAATTTAGATTCTTAGATTTTTAAATTCATGTCTTTCATCAAATTTAGAAAGTTTTTAAAAAACAATTTTAAAAATATTATTTCTGCCCCTTTTTCTCTCTTTTTCCGATGAATGTATGAACTTGTGGAGTCTTTGCTCTAATTTCCTGTGTGGGGAACAAGAAATGCTTCTCTCTGTTTTCTCCCCCTGACCCTCTTTGTTCTCACTCTAGACAACCTGGGTTTAGTCTTTTGAAGCATATTCCTCTTCCAATAAACTTTACTGTTACTTTTACTAAAACAAAGGGTATTTATGTTTGTCCAATTGACAGTGTACTACATTTTCCTTATTCTTTGTTCAATGTTTTTAATGATCTTCTTTAGAAACTCAATTCTAATTGTTCTCTCTTCAAGTTCATGTAATTTTTTTTTCTATTTCCTGTTCAAATCTGCTTTTGTACTACTCTGGTTAATTTTTTTATGTCAGTAATTGTATTTTTCAGCTCCACATTTCTTTTTGATTCCTTAAAAATTAAATTTCTTTATAATTCTTTGCTCTCATTTTACTTTTTTCTGGAACATTTTGTAAATCCCTCAGAAAACTGTTTTAAAACTTCATATATTAGAGTTTCATTATGGATAATCCCTGTCAATCTATGTTGTTCCTTAAATAGTCTGTTTTTCCCTACTTGTCCCTAAGTCTTCCAAACTTTATTTTTTTAGCTACACATTTTATACTTGTAGTGGGGTAACTTAGGGGCTGGATTTTCCCCTTGCTCAAGTTATTTTGTTTTTTGGGTTCTTTTAATTGTGAAAGATCTCTCTTCACTTCTGAAGGCCAGCTTTTGGTAGAAGCTTAAGATTTTCTTCCTGTCTGACTACATATTTTGCTTGGTCCTGAGGTGTCTTTAAAAATTCTATCACTTACTGATTCTTTTGAATGTCCTAATTTTTTAATATGCTGACACCTAAAGAGGAAAACAAGGGATAAAAAGAAAGAAAGAAACAGCAGTATTCACTTAAATCCCCTCAAAGCTCCTTAGCCCCTGAGATGAAACACTTAAAACCAGTTCCTCTGCCCACATGCTGCATCTCAGTGAGGAGAGGCCACAATCAACAGTCACAGTACAGAGCTCCAACACTGAGGACCCTGGCTCCAGCAACGTGAATCAAAACCATGGGCACAACTGTCTGCAATGGAAATGGGGTGCAGATAAAGTGTAGTCACTGAAATCGACCCAAATTAACACAAATTATAAACCAGCTCTTCATCTCACTATTTCAGAAGTCATAAGTACTCCAGAAGTCTAAAATAAGTACTTTGGGATATTTCTGCTAGTGTAATTATTATCTAGATGGAACGATGGATCTCTACTGCTTTGTTTTCTACCATCTTCCCTGACATCAACCACTTCCTAGGATTTCAGGGTGGGTAGACAGAAGCTTTTGAATATATTACATGTGTGACTTTGCTTGACTGGCATTTGTCCCTTCTAAACATCCTCTGTTTCAAATGTAGTCTAACAACTAAAATTTACCTTTCTAACATTTCCTTGAAGCTGAGATTTTGGATAAAAGTTATACTTTATTTTGACATTTATAAAGGGAATTAAGACAAACATTATATTATAACTTTTTTCAATATTTTTACTTGATCAGAAATTTACACTATAGTGTTGTCCTGTGGCCTTGTCTCCAGTTTCCTGAGTAGCAAATTGAGAGTGTCAGTTTCTGTCACCAACAGTTTTGTGAGTGTTGTTAGCTATGACAGCTTCTGAGATCAGAGACTGGGCAGTGGGTTTTCATTTAGTAATTCTGATATTCTCTTTTCCATGTTTCAACAGTGTGCCAAGCTCTCTGAGATTTAGTCTTCTAAGAAGACAGAGTAAAGCTTGCTTGTCCAGTCATTCTGATGATTATAAAAAGCTGCTCTCATTCTTCATTACATCTCTTCCTGACAACCTATACTTTCTGAAATGACTCTGATTATCATATGAGAGAAACAGAATAGACTGCACTACAACTGTTACAGACAGCCCAAGAAAGATTGTCAGAATCTATTGACTCTTCTTCATACTGAGTAAGTATTGGCTAAACTTTTATGTGTAGTAGATAAAATGCTGGCATGGGCTCCATTTCCAGAGAGTTTGTTTCTGTATGGAGGTTTTGGGTTCATGTACTTCTTTCTTATCTGACTTGTTTAAAAACATCCAATAGGATGACAAATGTCATTGGTTTAATTTTCTCTATGATCCAGACACACTACAATTTTATTTGTGACCCTATGTTTTTCTCCTCAAGTTTACTATTTTTAAAGGAAGAATGGCCAACTTGGGCCACACTAATCCTTCCACCTATACTGATTATCCCTTCCAATAAGCAAATTCCTGCTAGATCTCTCCCTGTTGCTTCCTAAGCAAACCCACTTAAGTGTTCCTTGAGTCTCCCATCACATCCTAAGTTCAGTGAATTGCAACTCCATGCTCCTCAGCCTGCAAGAAAAGACAAAAACTATAAGGATTCCTGTGATTCTTCCCTGGGCCCTCTGGATGACATTCACAGTCTGAACCTTCTCTGCCATCTTTGGTTCCTAGGGAGACCACCTTTTCCCTCTGGGTGTTGCCTTAACTTTGATACCCAGTGGACAGTGATACCTATGAAATGGCAGGTCACAGTGTGATCAAAGTTCCACCCAAACTAAGTTGCTCATTCAGGAAAACCCACAGTCTTTCCAAAAATTGACTTGGGTCCTGCTGTCTTTCTGAACTACCTTGCCCCCACTGTCCTTATTTTGCACTCATACAGCCTGAACTAGATCTGTCTGGCCTCACTGGGACACTTACTCTCCTCTTCTCCATCGTCCTCACATACCCGTATAGATTCTCCTCGTTTTTTCAGTGGTTGGTCAAATGTAATCTTATCAAAGAGGCTTTTCCTCTGTACCTTACATAAAATCTAAGTTCTTCCAAATCACAGCCTTTCCTATAGCATTTGCTTCTCCTTCTTTTTCACTATGATGCTTACCAACTGGCATTGCCTTCATTTGTCTTTTGCTCCCTCTATAAGAAAAGTGGGATTTTTTTCTATATCCCTAGAAACTTGTTTAGTGCCTTACACATATTTAAAACTCTATATTTGCTGAATTAAGTAATTAACTATATTTTGTTACCTAGATGCAACCCTCCACCACTAGTTCCAAAATTGACTGATTGGCTGCTGATAGTTCATAATAAATTTACATTAACTGCAAAATTCCACTTCAACTAAATCTTTTTTTTAATTTCTTTTATTCATATGTGCATACAATGTTTGGGTCATTTCTCTTCACTTCCCCCTGCCCCCTCCCTTTCCCCCCACCCACTCCCTCTCCTCCCATACCCCCTTGCTACCAGGCAGAAACTATTTTGCCCTTATCTCTAATTTTGTTGAAGAGATAGTATAAGCAATAATAGGAAGGACCAAGGGTTTTTGCTGGTTGAGATAAGGATAGCTCTACAGGGAGTTTACTCACATTGCTTTCCTGTACATATGTGTTACATTCTAAATTAATTCTTCTCAAACTTTTTCTATAGTTCCTGGTCTCCTTCTCCTATTGGCCTCTGTTACTTTAAAGTGTCTGCATTAGTTCCTTTGCATTGAGGACATCAAATGCTATCTTGTTTTTTGGGGGAGCTTTTTGCCTATCCCCATACCTCCCTTGTGTGCTCTCACCTCATCATGTGATCAAAGTCTAATCCCCCTGTTGTGTTTGCCCTTGATCTAAAGTCTGCATATCAGGGAGAACAAACAACTTTTGGCCTTCGGAGCCTGGCTAACCTCATTCAGGATGATGTTCTCCAGTTCTATCCATTCACCTGTAAATGATAGGATTTCATTCTTCTTCATGGCTGAGTTGTATTCCATTGTGTATAAATACCACATTTTCTTAATCCATTACTCAATAGTTGGACATCTTGTCTGTTTCCATAACTTGGCTATTGAGAATAGTGCTGCAATAAACATGGGTGTGCAAGTGCCTTTGCAGTAACCTGTGTTGAATTTCTTTGGATATATCCCCAAGAGTGGTATTGCTGGATCATATTGCAGATCTATGTTTAGATTTTTAAGAAACATCTATATTGTTTTCCAAAGTGGTTATACTCTCTTACATTCCCACCAGCAGTGTATAAGGGTTCCTTTTTCCCCCACATCTTCCCCAACACCTGTTGGTGGTGTTTTTGATGATGGCTATTCTAACAGGGCTGAGGTGGAATCTTAGTGTGGTTTTGATTTGCAATTCTTTCATGGCCAGAGATGGTGAGCATTTTTTCATGTGTTTTTTGACCATTTGAATTTCTTCTTTTGAGAAAGTTCTGTTAAGTTTGCTTGCCCATTTCTTTATTGATTCATTAATTTTGGGAGAATTTAGTTTTTTGAGTTCCCTATATATTCTGGTTATCAGTCCTTTGTCTGATGTGTAGCTGGCAAATATTTTCTCCCACTCTGTGGGTGGTCTCTTCAGTTTAAAGACCATTTCTTTTGATGAACAGAAGCTTTTTAGTTTTATGAAGTCCCATTTGTGTATACTTTCTCATAGTTGCTGGTCTGCTGGGGTTCTGTTGAAGTCCTTCCCTATACCTATCAGTTCCAGAATGTTTCCTGCTCCTTCCTGTAGTAACTTCAGAGTTTTGGGTCTGATATTAAGATCCTTGATCCATTTTGAGTTAATACTGTTATAGGATAGTAAACAGGGATCTAGTTTAAGCAAATCTTGTTATTACAATCACAGATATGCATCCCATGCACCCCCTTTGCTGGAGCATCATTGCTGCCATTACCTCAGCATTTCTCAACAAGAAACTTGAACAGCCATGTTGAAACTGGTCCTTAACCCAGGTAGGTTCCTTTCATTTCCTTTCCCCATGCTGCTAGAAAATCCTTCTAAATTACAATCATGATTAAATCATATATGTGCTTAAAATTCTTCGATAGAAGAACATATGTGTTATGTACAAGGAAATGTGTCTCAAAACCACAAGAGCACAGGAACTGTGCTGCTCTTTTTAAAAACAATTTTAGTATATGATAGTTTAACAGGGAGATGCATTGTAATGTTTACATATGTGCTTACAATATATCTTAGGGTCGCCCCTTCCATTGTTCTCCCTCATCCTCCCTCCTCCTTCTTAGAACAAATTCCACAGGTCCCATTATTCTATTTTAATACATGAATACAAAATTCATCCACCATATTCACGCTTCCTCCCCATTCCTTATGCCCTCACTGCTCTCACAGATTTCCCCCCTGATAAAGACCTCTTTTACATTTCTTAGTCTCCTCAGACAGACCAACTAATACGATCAATTTTTCTTTCCACATATATATGTATATATGCCTACATATATATGTATATGTATGAATATAAGATTATCTGTGTACATATATATACACACATATGTATATATACATATATACATACATGTATGTGAGGGAAAACCTGTGACCTTTGGCCTTGTGAGTCTGGCTTACTTCACTTAACATGATGTTCTCCAGTTTCAGCCATTAATCTGCAAACAACACAATTTCTTCCTTCTTTATGGCTGAATAATACTTCATTAGGTATGTAAATCATATTTTCAGAAGCCATTCATCAGTTGTAGGACATATGGGCTACTTCTAAACCTTGGTTATTGTGAGTAGTGCTGCAGTAAACATAGGTGTGAAAATGGTTCTATTGTATCCTGACTTACATTCCTTCAGATATATGTCCAGAAATGGTAGTGTTAGATTGTATTGTGGTTCTATTTTTAGTGTTCTGAGGAAGCTCCATACTGCTTTGATAGCAGTTGCACTAATTTACACTTCCACCATAGGTGTATAAGATTTCCTTCTTCCCTGCATCCTTGCCAACATTTGTTGCTGTCTGTTTTATTGATGATAGTCTCCTGATTCTAGAGGGGTGAAATCTCAATGCCATTTTGATTGACATTTCCTTTATAGCCAAGGATGTTGAACATTTCTTAATGAACTTATTTGAGAATTAACTGTTCAGTTTATTTGCCTATTTACTCAGTGTGTTGGTGGTTCTTTGTAGGGTTAGTTTTTTAACTCCCTGTGTATTCTAGTTATTAATGCCTGTCAGATGTATAGTAGGCAAAGATTTTCTTCCATTCTGTAGGTTTTCTTTTCAGTCTAGTGACTATTTCTTTTGCTCTGCAGAAGCTTTTTAGTTTCATGCAGTCCCATTTGTCAGTCCTTTCTGTTAGTTGTTGAGTTACTGAAATTCTATTCATAAAGTTGTTACCTAGGCTTATATGATCCAGATTATTCCCTATTTTTTCCTGGAGTAATTTTGTAGTTCAGATCTTATATTAAAATCATTGTTCCAGTTTGTTTTGATACTAGTTTAAGGTAAGAGACTGAAATCTAGTTTCAGTCTTCTGAAGGTGGATATCCAGTTTTCCCCACAGCATTTGTCAAAGAGGCTATTTTTTCTGCAATGTATATTTTGAGTTCCTTTGTCAAAACTCAAATGGCTGTAGCTATGTGGATTTGTGTCTGGGTCTTCTACTCTATTCCATTGGTCTTGATGTCTATTTTTCATCCAGCATCATGCTGATTTTATTGCTATGGCTCTGAAGTATAGTTTAAAGACAAGTATTATGACACCTCCAGTGTTGCTCTTTTTTCTCAAAATTGTTTTATAAACTCAAGGTCTTTCATGCTTCCTTATCAATTTTAGTATTGATTTCCTATCTTGTGAAGAATATCATTGTAATTTTTGTAAGAATTGCATTGAACATACAGTTTTCGACAATATAGCCATTTCTAGAATATTGATTCTGTCAATCCATGAGCAGGAATAGCTCCATCTTTTAATGTCTTCATTAATTTCTTCTTTTAGTGATTTATAATTTTTATTGTGTACCTATTTCACCTCCTTCATTATATTTATTCCAAGGTATTTTTAAAATTTAATTTAAATTTAAAATTAAATAAATTTAATTTTCTACTTTTACTGATTTCTTTCTCAGACTGTTTATTTTGTATATAAATGCTACTGATTTTTGTGTATTGTTTGTATTCTGCTATTTGCTGTACATATTTAAGAGATTTTTTAAATTATTTTTCTTAACAGTCTAAGGTTTTCTTATTTATTAAGGTGAAATTATATTACATAAAATTTATCCTTTTAAGCATTTGACAGTGTACAATTCAGTGGATCAAGTACATTCACAATGTTGTGGCCCATCATCATTATTTTCTTTATGTTTTATTATTCATATGTGCATACAAGGCTTGGGTCATTTCTCCCCCCTGTCCCACACCCTCCCTTACCACCCACTCCACCCCCTCCCTCTACCCCCCACCCCCTCAATACCCAACAGAAACTATTTTGCCCTTATCTCTAATTTTGTTGAAGAGAGAATATAAGCAATAATAGGAAGGAACAAGGGGTTTTGCTAGTTGAGATAAGAATAGCTATACAGGGAGTTGACTCACAGTAATTTCCTGTGCATGTGTATTATCTTCTAGGTTAATTCTTTTTCATCTAACCTTTTCTCTAGTTCCTGGTCTCCTTTTCCTATTGGCCTCAGTTGCTTTCAAGGTATCTGCTTTAGTTTCTCTGCATTGAGGGCAACAAATGCTAGCTAATTTTTTAGGTGTCTTACCTATTGTCATTTCTCCATTATGTGCTCTCGCTTTTATCATGTGCTCATAGTCCAATTTGCTTGTTATGTTTGCCCTTGATCTAATGTCCACATATGAGGGAGAACATATGATTTTTGGTCTTTTGGGCCAGGCTAACCTCACTCAGAATGATGTTCTCCAATTCCATCCATTTACCAGTGAATGATAACATTTCGTTCTTCTTCATGGCTGCATAAAATTCCATTGTGTATAGATACCACATTTTCTTGATCCATTCATCAGTGGTGGGGCATCTTGGCTGTTTCCATAACTTGGCTATTGTGAATAGTGCTTCAGTAAACATGGGTGTGCAGGTGCCACTGAGGTAACCCGTATCACAGTCTTTTGGGTATATCCCCAAGAGTGGTATTGCTGGATCAAATGGTAGATCGATGTCCAGCTTTTTAAGTAGCCTCCAAATTTTTTTCCAGAGTGGTTGTACTAGTTTACATTCCCACCAACAGTGTAAGAGTGTTCCTTTTTCCCCGCATCCTTGCCAACACCTGTTGTTGGTGGCGTTGCTAATGATGGCTATTCTAACAGGGGTGAGGTGGAATCATAGTGTGGTTTTAATTTGCCTTTCCTTTATTGCTAGAGATGGTTTTTTGGCAATTTGAATTTCTTCTTCTGCGAAAGTTCTGTTTAGTTCACTTGCCCATTTCTTTATAGGTTCATTAGTTTTGGGAGAATTTAGTTTTTGAGTTCCCTATATATTCTGGTTATCAGTCCTTTGTCTGATGTGTAGCTGGCAAATATTTTCTCCCACCCTGTGGGTATTTTCTTCAGTTTAGAGACCATTTCTTTTGATGAACAGAAGCTTTTTAGTTTTATGAAGTCCCATTTATCTATGCTATCTCCTAATTGCTGTGCTGCTGGGGTTTCATTGAGAAAGTTCTTACCTATACCTACTAATTCCAGAGTATTTCCTACTCTTTCCTGTATCAACTTTAGAGTTAGTGGTCTCACATTAAGATCCTTGATCCATTTTGAGTTAATATTGGTATAGCATGATATACATGAATCTAGTTTCAGTTTTTTGCAGACTGCTAACCAGTTTTCCCAGCAGATTTTGTTGAAGAGGCTGCTATTTCTCCATCATATATTTTTAGCTCCTTTGTAAAAGACAAGTTGGTTATAGTTGTGTGGCTTCATATCTGGGTCCTCTATTCTGTTACAGTAGTCTTCGTGTCTGATGTTGTGCCAGTACCATGCTGTTTTTATCATTATTGCTTTGTAATATAGTTTGAAGTCAGGTATCGTGATACCTCCAGCATTGTTCTTTTGACTGAGTATTGCCTAGGCTATTTGTGGCTTCCTGTGTTTCCATATAAATTTCAGGATGGATTTTTCAATCTCTTTAATGAATGTCATTGGAATTTTGATGGGAACTGCATTAAACATGTAAATTACCTTTGGGAGTATAGACATTTTTACTATGTTGATTCTACCAATCCATGAGCATGGGATATCTCTTCACTTTCTATAGTCTTCCTCAATCTCTTTCTTCAGAAGTTTATAGTTTTCCTTGTAGAGGTCATTCACATCTTTTGTTAGGTTTACACCTAGGTATTTGATTTTGTTTGAGGCTATTGTTAATGGAATTGTTTTCATACATTCTTTTTCAGTTTGCTCCTTGTTAGTATATAGAAATGCTAATGATTTTTCTATGTTGATTTTATATCCTGCTACCTTGCTGTAGCTATTGTTGATGTCTAGAAGCTTCTGAGTAGAGTTTTTTGGGTCTTTAAGGTATAGGATCATGTCATCTGCAAATAGGGATATTTTGACAGTTTCTTTACCTATTTGTATTCCTTTTATTCCTTCTTCTTGCATAATTGCTCTGGCTAGGAATTCCAGTACTATGTTGAATAGGAGTGGAGATAGCACGCATCCTTGTCTGGTTCCTGATTTTAGAGGGAATGGTTTCAGTTTTTCTCCATTAAATATAATGCTGGCTGTAGGTTTGTCATATATAGTTTTTATAATGTTGAGGTACTTTCCTTCTATTCCTAGTTTTCTTCAAACTTTTTTCATGAAATGGTGTTGGATCTTATTAAAGGCTTTTTCTGCATCTATTGAGATGATCAAGTGGTTTTTGTCTTTGCTTCTGTTAATCTGGTTTATTATGTTTATTGATTTTCATATGTTGAGCCACCCCTGCATTCCTGGGATGAAGCCTACTTGGTCATGGTGAATAATCTTTTTGATGTGTTGTTGAATTCGGTTTGCCATTATTTTGTTGAGGATTTTTGCATCAATGTTCATTAAGTAGTTTGGCCTATAGTTCTCCTTTTTGGAGGTGTCTTTGCCTGGTTTTGGGATTAGTGTAATACTGGCTTCATAAAATGTGTAAGGCAGATTTCCTTGCCTTTCTATTTCGAGGAACAGTTTAAGGAGGGTTGGTATCAGTTCTTCTTTAAAGGTCTGATAGAATTCAGCAGGGAATCCATCAGGTCCTGGACTTTTCTTTTTGGGGAGATCCTTGATTGCTGCTTCAATTTCTTTTTGTGTTATAGATCTATTCAGGTGATTAATTTCCTCTTGGTTCAGTTTTTGATGATCATATGTATCTAGAAATCTGTCCATTTCTTTATGATTTTCAAGTTTATTTGAACATAGGCTCTTGAAGTAGTCTCTGATGATTACCTGGACTTCCATGGTGTTTGTTATTATTTCCCCTTTTGTATTCCTGATTCTACTGATTTTCTCTCTTCATTTTAGTCAGGTTTGCCAGGGGTCTATCAATCGTGTTTATTTTTTCAAGGAACCAAGTTTTTGTTTCATTAATTCTTTTTTTTTTCATTTTTCTTTTATTATTCATATGTGCATACAAGGCTTGGTTCATTTCTCCCCCCTGCCCCCACCCCCTCCCTTACCACCCACTCCGCCCCCTCCCTCTCCCCCCCATCAATACCCAGCAGAAACTATTTTGCCCTTATTTCTAATTTTGTTGTAGAGAGAGTATAAGCAACAATAGGAAGGAACAAGGGTTTTTGCTGGTTGAGATAAGGATAGCTATACAGGGCATTGACTCACATTGATTTCCTGTGTGTGGGTGTTACCTTCTAGGTTAATTCTTTTTGATCTAACCTTTTCTCTAGTACCTGTTCCCCTTTTCCTATTGGCCTCAGTTGCTTTAAGGTATCTGCTTTAGTTTCTCTGCATTAAGGGCAACAAATGCTAGCTAGTTTTTTAGGTGTCTTAATTCTTTGTATGATTTTTTTGGTTTCTATTTCATTGATTTCAACTATTATTTTCATTATTTTTCTCCTTCTATTTGTTTTGGGATTTGCTTGTTCTTGTTTTTCTAGGAGTTTGAGATGTATCACTAGGTCATTGATTTGGGATCTTTCATTCTTTTTAATATATGCACTCATGGCTATAAACTTTCCTTTCTGGACTGCCTTTGTTTTGTCCCATAGGTTCTGGTAGTTTATGTTTTCATTTTCATTGACTTCCAGGAACTTTTTAATTTCCTCTTTTATTTCATCAACGATCCATTGTTCATTAAGTAATGAGTTATTTAGTTTCTAGATGTTTGCACATGTTTTGTCCTTGCTTTTGTTGTTGAGTTCTGCTTTTACTGCATTGTGATCAGATAGTATGCATGGTATAATTTCTATTTTCTTATATTTGCTGAGGCTTGCTTTGTGCCCTAGGATATGATCTATTTTGGAGAAGGTTCCATGGGCTGCTGAGAAGAATGTATATTGTGTAGACATTGGATGAAATATTCTGTAGACATCAAGTATGTCCATTTGATCTATTGTATATTTTAGATCTAGGATTTCTTTATTGATTTGTTGTTTGGATGACTTATCTATTGATGATAATGGGTGTTAAAGTCTCCCAGAACTACTGTGTTGGAGTTAATATATGCTTTTATGTCTTTCAGGGTATGTTTGATGAAATTGGGTGCGTTGACATTGGGTGCATACAGGTTGGTGATTATTATTTCCTTTTGGTCTATTTCCTCTTTTATTAGTATGCAATGTCCTTCTTTATCTTGTTTGATCAATGTAGGTTTGAAGTCTACTTTGTCTGAGGTAAGTATTGCTACTCCTGACTGTTTTCGGGAGCCATTGGCTTGGTAAATCTTCTTCCAGCCTTTCATCCTAAGCCTATGCTTATTTCTGTCAGTGAGATGGGTCTCCTGTAAGCAACAAATTGTTGGATCTTCCTTTTTAATCTTTTTCATCAAGTGGTGCCTTTTGATGGGTGAATTAAGTCTGTTAACATTAAGTGTTAGTACTGATAGGTATGTGGTGATTCCTGTCATTTATTTGTCTTAGAGTTTGAAGGTTTGTTTGTGTGTGCCTAAGTTGAGATTACTCTCTACTTTCTTGCTTTTTCTTTTCCTGTGGTTTGGTGCTGCCTGTCTTTTCATGGTTAAGTTGGGTTTCACTTTCTGTGTGCAGAATCCCTTGAAGAATCTTTTGTAGTGGTGGCTTTGTGGTCACATATTATTTTAGTTTCTGCTTATCATGGAAGACTATTATAGCTCCATCTATTTTGAATGATAGTTTTGCTGGGTAGAGTATCCTGGGGTTGAAGTTATTTTCATTCAGTGCCCAGAAGCTCTTCTTGCTTTTAATGTTTCTGTTGAGAAGTCTGCTGTGATTTTGATGGGTTTACCTTTGTATGTTACATGTTTTTTCTCTCTTACAGTCTTCAATATTCTTTCCCTAGTTTCTGAACTTGTTGTTTTAATGATGATATGTCATGGGGTAGTTCTATTTTGATCTGGTCTGTTTGGTGTCCTGGAGGCCTCTTGCATCTGGATGGGAATATCTTTCTCTAGATTTGGGAAATTTTCCATTATTATTTTGTTGAATATATTACGCATTCCCTTCGCTTGTACCTCTTCTCCTTCTTCGATGCCTGTGATTCTCAAGTTTGGTCATTTGATGGAGTCACTGAGTTCTTTCATTTTCTTTTCACAGGTCTTGAGTTGTTTAATTAATAGTTCTTCAGTTTTTCCTTTAATTATCATTTCATCTTCAAGTTCTGAGATTCTGTCTTCTCTTTGTTCTATTCTGCTGGATTGGCCATCCGTTTTGTTTTGCAGTCTGTTTCATTCTTTTTTCTGAGGTTGTCCATATTCTGGGTTGTTTCCCCTTTAATGTTGTCTATTTTTGTCCTGAGTTCATTTATCTGTTTATTAATCGTGTTCCCTGTTTCACTTTGATTTTTATACAGTGCTTCCATGGTTTCCTTTATTTCTTCTTTTGCTTTTTCAAATTCTTTATTTTTGTTGTCTTGGAATTTCTTGAGTGTCTCCTGTACATTTTGGTTGACCATATCCTGTATCATCTCTATAAAATTCTCATTGAGTACCTGTAGTACGTCTTCTTTTAAATTATTTTTGTGGGCTTCATTTGGTTCTTTGGCATAGTTTATCTTCCTTTTGTTGGAGTCTGGATCTGAATATCTGTTTTCTTCATTCCCCTCTGGTTCCTGTAGTAATTTTTTTCTATGGGGAAACTGGTTTCCCTGTTTTTTCTGTCTTCCCGTCATTGTCCTTGGTGTTGTTACTGTCCCTATACTGTGTACAATTAAGTATTTTCTACCTTGTAATAATAACAATGGTAATATTTAGAATGGAAGGGTGAGAGGAGATGGAAAGTAAGAAGTTAAAGAAAAGGGAAATAGACAAGTAGGAGAAAACAAAACAAGGAATCAAACAAGAAAGTTTCAAAAGTATAAACAGGAAGTGTTAGTGAACTAATCGACAGTAAACTGTACAAAGTTTTTTGGTCGTGTTTTTAGGATGTTTTGCTTTTAAGATCATATCATTTGCAAGTAAGGATAATTTGACTTCTTCCTTCCTATTTGAATTTCTTTTATTTTTTTCTTCTCTCTAATTGCTCTTGCTAGAAATTCTGTAAGCTTCACACTTTTTGTTGAATTTTTTATCTATGAATTCACATGTTAAGTGGTTATGGTGGAATTTTGAAATTGCGGCAGTGCCTTGATTTTTCATATTTAAATTTCTATACTGTGATTTGTGCATCTGTTTATATAACTCTCTTCCTAATTCCCCGGGTAAGCAGAGAACCAAGTGCAGTAGCTAGGTTAGCAATTTAGCAATAAGGTAAGTATTTGAATGAATAAGGAATAATGGGAACTGTTATCTGTTTCCCTAGTAATATTGAATGGGAGCAGAACTCTGGTCTCTAAGGAGAGGATCTGGGAAGTTCACACTGTTTGAAAGTTAAAATGATTGGAAACTGACTATTTTGTGGTTTGGGTGTGGGGAAGAAAGGGGGGTGGGATAATTGAAAAAAGGTGGAAGTAGAAGTAAGATGTAATACTATGAGGGAGCTCTATATATTTACAACAGGAATAGAAAATGGTGTGGAGGATGGTGGAGTAAAGAGAAAAAGAAAAAAAAGGATTTCAATAATTAGAAATCAAGTTAGAAGAAAAAGAAGAAAGAAGAAGAGGAGGAGAAGGAAGAGAAGAGGAGGACAAAAAGAAAGAGAGGAAGGAAGGGAAGGAGGAAGGGAGGGAAGGAAGAGAGGAAGGAAGGGAAGGAGGGAAAGAAATACATGAAGGATGGAGGGAAGGAAGGAAGGAGGGTAGGAGGTAAAGAGGGAAGGAAGAAAGCAAAGAAATGGAAAGGAAAAAAGGAAAACATAAGAACAAGTTAGATGTAGTCAAATAAAGAAATAAAAGAAAAGAGAAACAACAACCACAACAAAGAGAACAAATAAACAAAACAAAAGAAGAAAACAAACAATGAAAAACCAAAATAGACAAAAAACACTTATATTTCTTTCTGGAGACAAGTGCATTTGTCCAAGTTAGTTCTCTCCCTGGGTGCTGTGGGAATAGCATCAGGAGAGCAGAATTGTACCTCTAACTTGAGGTGTGCCAGGGACCTCAGTGGAGAGGATATTTGGTACTGGATGTTGACACTCTTCAGGACAATTCTCATGAAGAGCTTTGCCCTTCAAGTTGGTTTGGACCAGCCAGGTTGTCCTCTGTAGGTAGGAAGGTGAGACTTCCTGTTCAAATCCTGAGAGATCTGAGCAGGTGGTGGTGCTTTTTCTGTGAGCAAGATGCAATTAGCTAGAAAGAGCAAGGCCACCAAACTCTAGGTCTTTGCTACTTTTCAGATTACTCCAGTCTAAACCCCACCTTCTCTACTTCAGCCTTTTTGTGGCATATATAGAAACTGTGGTTCTGAGACCAGGAACTCCCCAGGCTTAAATCTTTTAAATTTCCAGATTTTTCAGTTTGAAGCTGCTGCTTGTTTTTCTTTGCAATTGAGCAGTTAGAGAACTCTAAATTGAGTTCTCTGTTAGTGGGGACTGAGATTTTGTTTTTCAAATTGACCTCATTCAGTGGAGATGCTGTGGCAGGATAGGGCAGGGCCACCAAACTCTGGATATTTTTGTGTTTTCCTGCCAGGAACCCTTGGATTGTCCAATCTGATCTTTAACTTCTCAGTTCATAAGTCCAAAGTCTTTCTGTGGCCAGGTGAGGCATTTTATGAACAAAACAAATTCAGTGAAAAATATTCTGAGTTGTTCCTGAGATTCAAAACAAAAGTGTCATCAAGATCTCACCTGTCAAACATGACTTAGGGTCACATTTATAAAGTGAGGCAGGACATTAATATTGCAGTCCTTGATGAAGGAATAAGAGGTCTCTGTTAGTGGGAGCAGAAGTCAGAAGTTTGGGAAGGAAGATTGACATGAAATAAGACATGTCCCCTGGTATATAATTCAGCCTTAATCAGGCATATAGTCTAAGCTAACAATTACTAATCACAGAATGATTTAGATTATGTTGAATGGTATACACTATATGAGTTTGCATTCTTCCATGATTATATTTTCCTCAGTTCTTTTCTTTCATTTTCAACTAACATATTTGGATAAGCTTTCTATAATTCAGTGTAAGGTTGCAATATTATCTCTATACTCATGCACTACATAATGAGATTTTGGTCAATTATAGGCTGTGTATATGATGGCAGTCTCATAAGACTATAATTGAGCTAAAAAATAGCTGTCATCAAGTGATGCTGTAAGCTAGAAGTGTCAAAGCACAATGCACTTACTCACATGTTTGTGTTGATGCTGGTATAATTATAACTGTGGTGCTGTGAGTTATATGAAAGTGCAGCACATACAATCAAGTCCATCACACAATACTTGATAGTGATAATAAGTGAATGTTATCAATTTATATATTTGCCACTATAGATTTTTATCATTCTCTTTCAAAATACTCCTTCTACTTATTGAAAACAAAGATTATAGGAAAGCAGTATGCTGTGCTATGCTAGCAGAAGCCCTGTACATCTCATGTTTATCACATCTCTTGTGTCATTGAGTATTGCACATGATTTAATTTTTTCCATCATGACCCCTAAGCACACAACATTCAGTTCTAATATTGGCAGTAAGAGGCTACATTAATTGACCTGGAAATAAAATTAATACTGATGAAAGATTATAATGTAGAAAATTAGTGATGGTTATTTCTCAGCAGTCAGGCATGTCCCTTTCTACTATCACTGATCTTGAAGAAAAAATAATGAAAGGAGCTGTTTAAGGATCTTATTAGACTAGAAAAATTGGAGAAAGACCTATGTCAAATGCAGAGAAACTTCTGATTACCTAAATTAAAGACTGGTCTAAGACACTGAACTTACTGCTAGATGTGAATGGGTTTAAGTGATTAAAGAATCCATTGAAGGCCAAGATTCAAGACTGAAGGAAAACAGAATAGTGTTGTTACAAGAAGTGCTGCAGGCTACAAATTGAAATCCTTTGTGATCTGGCACAGTGAGAACCCTAGGGCCTCCCAAAATATTAGTAAGCATCCATGGCCAATATGCTGCTTGAGCAAAAATATGGCATGGATGACACAGCTCCTATTCCAAGGTATCTTCCTGATTTGCTATGCCAGTGAAGTGGGAAGTACTCTTTGGAGAATAACACACCTTTTGAAACTTTGCTTGTTTTTCATAAAACACAAATCCTTACCCTGTGTTATAGTCACCTTCAGTATCTAGTAAAGCAACGTTGATGTGTACAAGTTTGTAATCTAGTAGCATTGGGCCTTACCATGGAGTGTTGCAGAGTAATGGGGTGTACTATTTAGGGATGCACAATTATGAAATGTTTGTGTAATGATGACATGTCCTAATTCCATATTTCTTGTTATTAAGTGATACATGCTTGTATAGTCAATATTGGCTAATTACAAATATTTTGAAAATGTGCATCTCAATTATAATTGTGAAACAAATTAACACTCTTCTAAAATTAGCAGTAATTAGTGTATTTTAATTAAATCATCATATGTAACCACAATAACACACACACACACACACAGAACTAGGGGATCAAAATCTCTTGCCTTGAATCTAAAACCAGGTGAAAAGTTTTATCCTTTGTGAATTCCAAAGAGTATTGTTCTTATCTACAGAATTATGGAATCCTTGAAAGACTGTTATCAATTCCCTAGTACCACACTTTGAAATCTCCTTTTAATAGTTTTGATTGAAATGAAATACTAAACACTGATTTAACTGAACTGAAATCCTCTACATCAAATCACTTCTCTTTCCTCCTTCATCCATATCTCCATTGCAGACATTATGTTCCATGAGGAAACTACTAAAACCCTTAAATGCAAAAAGCAGGGATTAAAATCCATGAGCTCAGGAGCTTACTTCCTATTGCAACACCGCTTTCTCTGAGCTGATAATGGTCTTGTGTGTACACATTTAAAGTTTTATTTTGATTTTACACAATCGACCTTATGGTCTACAGCTGTGTTTGCAAGCTCTAATAACTTGCTAATAGTGCTTAAGAAATAAAGACATGTCAGTATATTCAGCCTCAGGCATGAAGTGCAGAATAAATGCACTGCAGGTCATCCTCTGCATTGTTGAGAATCTGAAACACTTCACAGAGATATCAGCAGGTAATAATCAAAGCAAAATACCATATTTTGTTACCCTCTCACATTCGCATATTGATTATATATAATGAGTACTGGTTAAATATACTAACATACACAACTAGTAGAAGTAAACTTCCATTTAGTTTATTCTAGTTTTTAATAGCATAAGCTATTTGTTTCCTTTAATTGAGTGTAAAACCCCCTTTTTCTCCTACTTCTTAATTTCTTACTGTGTAAAATGACAATCATGAAAAATATGCATTTCCACATTTCCTAAAAAGTGAACATTTCCCATAAATATTTGGTTACTATCTACAATGTTTTGGACAATGATATAGAAAGCAGGCACACTATTGGTGAAGAAAAAGTCATAATTGCATCTTTTGGAGATTATAAATATATGCTTAATCATGATAAGCATAATATAACTGTTGTGGTTGCACAAAGGAAAAAACACAAGTTTTTGTGAACATAAATAAGCAGCAGGATCAGAAAAGTCTTCTTGAGTAAGGCTGCTGAGAATAAGGAGATAGGAAGAAGTCATGAAGGCCAAAGGGGAAAGAAGGAACATTACAGGGAGAAAAAACATGTCCACCTGTGAAATTTTCCTTGAAAGATGGAAGCCAGCATGGCTGGGGAATGGGAAAGGCTTAGAACAAGAAGACTCAGTATGAATGTTTTCCAAGTTCTGAAGAAAGATCTTGCTTGCTATCTCTCATGTGGCTATAGGTAACTTAAGCTGAAACTAGGATAAGGATCTTCTCATCAAAATCAAATTAAGATGCACAAAAGGGTCCTTGGAATTGATTCCTTACATAAAGTTTCTCATGTTCCAGTTCTTTGAATCTGAGAACTACAAAAGTCATCTTCCCCCAGAAACCAAATTTAATGGTGGGAGAACCAAAGTAAAACTTCTGGTAAAAGAGAGAGCAAGAAAGGCATACAGCTAATAAAGACCATAGCAATTCTGATATACACCCATGCACAAATTGTCAGCTATTTTTAGTTTTATAATTAATTCTGTTAGGATGTGATTCTTTTGCAGCAAGCATCAGTCATGTAAAGTGTACACTCTGATGAGTTTTTACACATACATGAAACCATTTAGCCTCCATAATTAAGACATCCACTTACTTCTTCACAAATTTACTTGTGGTCCTTTGACCATTGTTTCCTCCTCCATCCTGAAGGGAGTGATGTTTGATAAGTGCCGTTGTAGGTATTTCCCATCTCTAAGAATTATGTAACTAGAATTGTGCATTATATACACATATGAATATGGAAACTTTCTACTAGTTATTTTCATATTATTTTTGTTCTTGAATTAATCAGTAATTTGCTTCATTTTATTGCTAAGCAGTATTACACTTTGTGAAATTACTATATCTGTTACTCATTCATGACAGTTCTTTCCAGTCTGGTATTCTTTTGGATAAAAGAGCTAAGAAAATGTGAACATGGGATTATATGTGAACTTTACTTTTCATGTCCTTTTGGGTCAAACTTCTGATTGGAATGACTTGGTTAGTGGTAAGAGAATATTTAACATTTTAGAAACTACCAAACACTTCTACATTCACCACAAGTATGTGAGAATTTCAAGTGTGCCATACTTTCAACTCCACTTAGTATTGCCAGTATTTTTTATTTTAGCTATTTTACTGTGTGTAAAAACATCTCAGTATGATGTTAATGTCCATTTCCCTGATAACTAAGAATTTTGGCATCTTTTTTACGTGCTTATTCTCCATTCATGTATATTCTTTAGTAAAGTGCTTGCCAAAAACTTTGCCTGCAAAGTAGGCTGGTATGATTGAGCTCCTTGGTGCAGCTTATACTTATGCAAGTGTTTTGTCTTATGTAGGTCCCTTGCTGCTAATATTTCTCTGTCAATGTAGCTAGTTTTCCATTCTGACCTATGACCTCTGCTATCTTGAGCTGGAAGGGCTGTGATTGCTGCTCCTGCTTTTTCACCAGGAGCCACTGGCAGCCTGAGCTCTATCACACCAGAGACCAGAAACTCAGGACCTTCCCATTTCCATTAATGCTTCTGATTGCTGGGAAACATATCACCTCCAAACAGTAGTCTATATTTATGTCTCAGGTTTCCAGGCGCTGACTGACTCCACTAGATTTTCCTTAGTTTGCTCTCACTTGTAAGGAAGGAACAGAGTTACCTGCAGTTCTCCTTACTTATGTGACACACATGGCCAAAGTCTCACTACTGTACCTCCTGGACTGCCCAGATTCAAGGGAGGGATCATAAACCATTTCTTCTGATGATAGTGGTGTAAGTGAACTTTATTGCCATGCATTGATAACAGATGGGTTGATATCAAAGAAAGAGAGAGAGGACACTGTATGTGCTAAGATGCTCAAATGCACTGAGGTCTCTTTGAATATGGATTGCATTTGTCAAGCAGAAATCAAGAGAATTTTTGACTATACTCAGATTTTCTATTAAAGTCACTTGTAGTGTATTATTCTTTCTGCACCAAATCAGATATTGTAAAACTTAACCTCAGCACACCACACACACACATACAAGTTTTAACCATTGTGACTTTTGCAACTTTTCTTGAACTTTTTTAGACTAAGTTGAAATTGCGAACAAATGATATAACTTTTACTAGTGATTTCAACCCAAATAGGAATGAAAATGTTTAATAAAATTAAAAGTGTTTTTAATCAATAAATTATTATTTTAGTCAACAAATTAGAAATAGCAACAAAAATGTTTGAAACAACAGAATATTTTTAGTAAGTTGGAAACATACAGAATGAATACAGCAGTTTTTCTATATAAAATTAGTAACTGACAAGAAAAGATAATGGAAGGCAATATAAAAGAGAATCTTGTCTGGGTGAGTGGATAGGATAGTAGAAGGCCTCCATAGCAAGTGAAAGGCCCTGATTTCAAAGCCCTGTACCACAAAAAATAAATTAAGTTAAACTAAAATTAAATAGGTGGCATCTCTAGCAAACCAAAGACCTGGAATTCAAACCCCAATATTGCCAAAAAGAAAACATAGAAGAATCTTGAAAATACTTAATAAAAAATGTAGATTTCCTGATCTGTGCTATGACACATGCCTGTAATCCTAGTTACTTGGGAGGCAGAGATTGGGAGGATTGTGATTCAAGGCTGGGAAAAAGATAGCAAGACCCCATCTCAATCAATAAGCCTGGGTGTGGTGGCACACAGCTGTAATCTCAGCTAGAAGAGAACTGTAAATAGGAGGATTGTTGTCCAGGATGGCCCAGGCATAAATACAAGACCCAAGCAAAAAGGATTGATATATGGCTGACATGGTAGAGTGCCTGTCTAGCAAGTGCAAGTCTCTTAGTTCAAACTCCAGTACCACAAAAATGTAGAGCTCCAAAAAAGAAGAAAAGCTTAAAACTCTGTAGTGAATCATAAAGGAAATTTTCATAAGTGGAAAAATATGGCTTATTCTAAAATACAAATACATGCTATTGTAAAGAAGTCACATTTTTCCCAAATTAACTTATAAAAATAGAATACAATCTCAAAACTCTAGTAGAATGTTTGAGGGTGTGAGAGAGAATCAAAATGGAATAATCTGAAGTTCATCCTGTTAACAATGAGAGTGAGGGGAGTGAACAGAAGGAATTTGATGCTAGCCTGTAAACTCAACAACTGTAGTGTGGGAAGGCCTGCAAACAGTGTAACACCACCAAACACTTGACAATAGACCAAGGCATTTTAGAAATTCATCTTGTAAGGGAGGTATTTCCTCTAATCTTCATGATATATTGAATAAATTGTTTTAGAGAAAATGACTGGGCATGTTTAAGGTGACAGGGAAGTTAAACTCTCATATCAAAAACTCAAAATGTCCAGATGTAGTGGTACATACCTATAATCACCCAGCTCTCAAGAGACCATGAATAGGCCTGGAGTCCTGGTGTCTTGCTTTTGTTCCAAGGTTGTGACCTACCATTGCCCAGTGGTTCTTGAAGGTAATGAAGAGCTTCTGACTTATAAAAGTTTCACAGAAAAATAGGTTCTACCTCAAGTAATAAATCTAAGAAAAGCTCTGAAGCAAAATTCTCCTTCCATTACTTTTCACATGAGAATTCTCCAAATGAGTATGGAGCAGGGCTCCTGCATCCTTACCATGCATAGAAGACATGCTGCAGTGCAGGCTCTGACTCAGTCCACCTGGTTGGAGGTCTGAGACTCTTCATTGTTAACAGATACCATGGTGACAACCATGCTTTGAGTGTCATGGAACTAGGTTTTCTAAACACCATGGCTAAGTTTGCTTCACCCTAGTTCTCTGACTTTGGTACCATAGCCATCAGTTCAGTGTGGGAAATGTATTTCAAAACACACTATGTAGACAGGTGAGAGACTACAGTGCTACAAGTCTTTGAGTCTCCAATATTCACAGCAGATATATTTGATAATGACTTGGTCCTCGGGGTAGCACTATTGGGAGGTGGTGAAATTTTGGGTGTGGAGTACTAATAGGAGGCCTCACATCATTTGGAGTTCTGGCTTCAAAGGAGGCTCTGGGTCTTCTCTTCCCTGTGCTCACTTCCTGGTTGTGAGGTGAGCAGTTTTACTCTACCATGTTCTCCACCATGATGTGCTGCCTCACAACAGGCCACAAAATGAAACCTTAGAAGCTGTGAGCCAAAATTCATCCATTTTCTTTGTAACTTGACTGTTTTAGGTAGTCACAATTGGGATATATATTTAACAAAAGTGCCTAAAATTTCTGGATGAACATGTTTTCCAAACAGGGCTTGCCCCCAAATACTCCAAAGACTTAAAAACAAGTGAACAATGGCCTACTTTCTTTTCTAAACTAGCAATATCATGTGTCAGTTTGATCACAGTTTCTTAAGTCTTAATGTCCTGATGAGCACTAAGATTGAAAATGACCCCAGCAGCATTCTCTGGTAATTAGGATACATGATGCTGTAGGTTTTTAAAATGGTAGTAGGTAAAACAACTAGAGATCCAGGAATAAAAGTTATGTTTGAGAGTAGAAAGGGGAATAAAAGCATAACATGGCATTTATTTTTTCCTACCTCCTGAAATATAGCCCATGATCAAAGAATAACAATTAGTTTTAAATTATGTGATGATAAAAGTTCATTAATTTTATGACTTAATAAAATTATTCCACTTTAGAAAATACAGAAAGACAAAACAAAAATCTGAAGAACAAACTTTAGTCTCAATAACCAGAGGAATTATATAAGTCATGTAACATTTGGTAGAATTGGTAAATAGTTGAAAATTGTACTCAAGAAGAGTTTTAGGTTTGCATTTACATTTATGTTACTCTATTCCATCTCTTTCTTTTCCTGTTAGGTGATTTTCTTTGACTTGTTCTCATTAATTCACTAAATATCCTGCAGTTTTGTTTTTTTTTTTTAAACCTACTTTTATATTTAATGTTTGCCACTTCAGTGTAATAGGTAGTTATTTTATATTTTATCTCTCCATAGAATATTTATCTACTGTATTACATAAAAATTTCAGAGAAGGATGTTATTAAATTGTATATGTTTTTGAAATGCAACCATTTATATCCATTTAATATCAAAATCACTAAATAAATTAAAAGTTTTCAACTAAACTAAGGCATTACCAAGTTTGGTGCAATTAGAACCCTTCTTGTGATAATTTTTCTTTCATAATGTCTTTTTCAGGCATCTATTTTGTAGAGAACAGTAGCACATGGTTAGCTGAATATGTTTTGTGAGTTCTGTGCCTGAATAGTTCAAGTGTATTCACAATAACCTAAGAGAGCTGCATGTGTTTGCATATGCTCTGCTTGATTATATATATAAAAAAAAGTCAATTTCAATCTTGTACTGTATGAAGGTAAGCATCTCTAAATCAAAGACTGAAATACAAAGTACTTATGTTCATGTCCAGAAGTATAATAAACCATAGGAGAGGACAGGAAAATAGTTTTTCCATAACTTCATCTTGATTACTGAATGTCAGGAAAATTATCATAGAGCAAACTGCAAAACTGGTAACTATAAGACATGTAAGAAATTTCAGAGGAAAGTATATGTGAACTGGGTTTGGCAAAGACTGTTTTAGAAATGACACTGAAGAATAATCTATAGAATGAAATGATAAATCATTTCATTAAAGATAGACCACTAAATTTAAGAACTTCTACTCTTTTGAAGACACAGCTAAGAAATTAAAGGAAATCATGGAGTAAAAGAAAATATTTCAACTGATATATCTGAGCAAACATTTGAATAAAAATATGCAAATATATATGGACTCTAAAAATTCAATAAAAATAGACATCCCATTAAAATATACAAAATATATGAATTTATGAATACCAGTACAGCAGAAAAAGTGATGATAATCAAACACATGTGAATATGCTTATCATCCTTAATCATTAGGAAAATTCAAATGAAAAGCAAAATAAGACAGCTATGTGAACCCACTAGAGTAGCTAATGTTAATTGTTTGCCAAAACATATCTTAGTGAAGATATTGAGGACTATCTTTTACAAATGGCTTATGGGGCTATACAATGTAGCAGTACTTTTGAAAATAATTTTCAATTTCTTTAAAACATTAAGCAGTCACACATGATCTGGCCATTCCACTCCAGGTATTCATCCAAAAATCATAAAAACATATGTCCACACAAAGATTTGTATCTAGAAGTTCTTAGTGGCTTTGTATGAGCCATAATTGGACATTTAACACACTGCAAACACCCATTAACAGGTAAATGGACAAACTGAATTATGCATCCAACAGAGTGCTACTCAGCAATAAAAAGGAATAAATTGTTGTTACACTCAGCAACATGGATTAATCTTTAGTTACTGCGAGTGAAAAAAATCCAGACCCATTTCCCCTTCCCAAAAAAAAGCAATGCTGTAGTATTCCATATTCATAACCTTAGAATATACAAATCAATCTATAGTGATAGAAACTAAGTCAGTACTTACCTGGGAACTGGAAGGGGCCAAGAGTTGAGGAGGTGGAATATTAAAAAGGGGTAAGAGAAAGTTTTGGGGCATGGTGCTCATATTTATCAACCTGATTTAAGTGATGGTTTAAATGATATGCAGAAGTAATCATGAAATTTCTCAATATAACTATGTGTTGTTTATTGTGAGCCTATTATACACTTCAATGAACCTTTCTATATAAATCAACTTAAAATCATGTATAATTTAAGATAAAACAAATGGTGCTTCATTAAGTCTGATGCATTTGGTACATAGAAACTGTTTTCTCTTTTATGACTTATAATGAATATCATGAGTACAATGTAGAAGAAGTGCTACCTTTTAGTTAGTCTAAAAAATACATTTGCTTTTTAAGGACAAGTTTTGGACAAGAAATCTCTAAAATATTGTTTGAATGAATGCTGTTGCTGTTGATTCCTAATTGTCTGTTAACACCATATTTTTAAATTTCACTCAAATGGCACCTGAGTTTGAAAAATCGATGCTCAGCAGATTTTTTTTCTTCTCTGGCAAGTATCCAAACATGCTTTCACTTAGTCTAAAGAGATTTGCCTAAATTGTATTTTATTTGAAATAAAATTATTTTTCCTCTCTCAGATCTTATATAATGTTATAGTCCTCTTGTTAATTTTCTCAACATCCAATAGGGTGTATGAAATGAAAGAGAGAGAGAAAGAGAGAAAGAGAGAGAGAGAGAGGAAGAAAGAAGGGAAGAAGGAAGAAAGGAAGGAAGGAAGGGAGGAAGGAAGGGAGGAAGGAAGGGAGAAAGAAAGAAGCATCTTCAAGGCAAATTGAAATTAGAAAGGATTTTCCTTCCAAATGATTTTGAGAATAATGTATTTCTTTTCTTCTCACAGTCCTTATAAGGTAAAAGATTTTTTTTGCTGTTTTTTCCATACCCACCCTTGTTGGCATTTTCAGTGTTTTTCTGCCACACTCTGCATTTGACAAAATATCTTTCTGGGGCTCCTTTGCTTTCTGAATTCTAGTTGAGTTTAGGCAATGAAAGCACCACCAAAAACAGACAGTGAGTTCTGTGGGGGCAGGGGGTGGGGGTGGAGGGAAGGTTTCCCCTGGCACATCTCCCTGTGGGGTCTCCAATGGCAGAGTTCTGGGAGTTTCTGTCTTCAATGGAACAGTTTGAAGAGGACAACATTTTTTTTTCTAAGAAGAAGCAGTCTAGAGGCCTTAGATGACAGCAGTGGTGGAAGGATCTATATTTTGATAACTTCTCAGCCATCCTCCACCCAGAACTTCCTACCAGGGTTTTGGGGTCACTAATTTTCACTCAGAATTAAGAAACGCCTTGATGATTGGTACCATGGCCCCTGGAAAGTAGCGCTGTCACTGTTCTCTAAGGTATAAGTCACAATGGAGATGATGCAAAATGCAATCAGACTACTATGGGGGAAATTGAGCTGTCCTAGAGAAGCAGAGGCATGCGATATTTTGAACCTGAGAAAATGGGGAAATCCTGCATCGCAAGGCACAGTGAGAAGTATGACCTGCTCCCCTGGGACCTCTTACCTTGGCTCCACAGCCATGCAGAACAGGCCATGTATATTGCCCGCAGACCTGAGATCTCACAGTGGCTGGTGAAGCCTCACCTTCCTTGAGGACTTGCAGGAGTCAGCCTATCCTCCCTGATTCAAGACCTTGTGGGTTGCCAGATCCCCTGGCCCAGTCCTGCTAGCATAGGTGACTTCCTAAAGATGACTCCCTAAGGCATGGTGGGATGAGAAGAATGCCATGGAGACCTTAAAATCTGGGAGGCGGGAGGAGGCTGCCCTGGCTGGAAAGCTCCAGTCCATGGAAAAACCAGATCTTGGGCCTGTGGATGTTGCTGTCTCCCAAATGGACACAGGCCTCACCTCATAAGAACCAACAAAGGCCTTCAGGGCCCTGGAAAGTGTGCTGAGTCCCTAAAACGGTGCTGGAGCAACTTAGGAAGTCATAGAGGGGTCCCACCAGAGAGAAATATTAGCCCAATGGGCCACATTTGCCAATAGGAAATGCTCACAGAAGTCTTGCTGGCTATTGTAAGACTGTATATACAGTATGAAAAGCTGCATTCAACTACCCCGACCCCAACCTTTTTCAAGAAAACTTTTGCTACATCTGGACACTGTAGATGCAAGGAGCTTGCTAATGTGTGATCAAGTAGAGGTAGAAAGTCACATGTTTCTGAATTCCCATTTGTTTTAAAAAGCATAGAAATGTCTTCTGAAAGAGATTTGGCATAGAGTTGTTATACTACCTTTGGAAGTAACAAAAACAGTGACATTTGCCTACATGTGTTCAATTGGTTAGAGGACTTGGAACAGAATTTCATGAGAAGGAAGAGGAAGACATCCAGTACCAGACTTCATATGGTGACATGTTTCCAGTTGTAACCATTGCTTTGTATATGCATGTTATTCTTCATTTCTGCATGTATAGGACACAATGCTAAGTGCCTGATGTATGTTAAAATTGTAAAATATCATTTGTAAATATCTCTTTGCCAAAATTCATATGAAATACTTTGTGAACTGTATGGTGCTGTCTATGCTTGCTCAGTAGCTTAGAGGAGGTAGGAAGGAACCAATTGAGAAAGAGAGTATACTATTGTTTCCATACTTTGACATTTTCAGATGCCATTTTCTGTGTGTTTTGTGCATTTTGTTTTACACACACACACACACACACACACACACATGAGACAAATAAGTCCAAAATGTAAAAATATCTTATCTCTGCAATAAATTGCCAGTATATGATAAAGTATTTAGTAAAACTAGCAAGTTTTATATACTTTATGTTGAAATTCACAGAAGAGTTTGTCCTGTATAAATGACATCTGGATATGAATTTGAATTTAATCAACTATCTCTAAACATTACACTTGCCCGTATTTTCCACTGACTTGAAAGCAGAGAGAAGGAAATGAGGAAGAAATAGTTTAAGCACAAAATGGTCATATTTAGAAGATACTTGGGATATAATTATTGCTACATGTGTAATTTTATTTACCAGTGCTATGTGAACAACAGTCAAGTTCTCCTATGAAACATCAAATCCTATGACAAACCAGTTGGTTGGGATTCTTTTGCTCTAACCAGATAGAGGTCCATAGGTAAGTGAGGAGAAGCTATACAGTAATATCAGGCTCTTGCAGGTATTGGCAGGCAGCAGTGTTGATAGTAGGCAGTGATAGTCACCCTTTGACAAATAGGTCTGTGACATGGTTTGTTGAGCCAATACCCCTGACAGTAAAAGCAGCAATGCTGGGTTCCAGGATCTAGCTGTTATAGCTCCTACAGTGGAAGGAGGTCCTCCACCAGTTTTGCCTACCAGCCACTGTCAGTTTCATCTTCTCTGTTGTCCATGGAGATTCTCTGCTGCCATCTGCTGTCCCAACCGCATGTCAGTTTTACTCCCAGCCACTCAGGTTGCCAGCCATACTGGAACATTTCTTTCAGGGCAGCCTTCTCCATGCTGGTACATTTTTTTTTTCTTAGTGTTGCCAGCTTAGCAAAGGTGTATAAGACCTTCCAGAAAAAGTCTTTGTTGATCTTATTTTATCATCAGGAGGACAGGAGAGTGTTTCACAACTGCTCATAAAGTAAGTAGAGCAGCCTACTTTTATGGGCACAGGGGAGATGGCACAAAGTCATCTGCACCAATCACAGCAATATCCTCATATTTGTACTTATCATGGTATAGCCCACTATGCAAATTAAGGATTGTGTTTGCACCAAACATGGTACAGTCCATTATGCAAATTACTGCTCACTATGTAAATGAAGGATTGTACTTTTACCAATCATGGCATAATCTGTTATGTGCATTTCATTGAACTTAATTACACTGTGCATATTATGTATATAATGGTTAAATGATTCCTAATTTAATATCTAGAAACTAGATGTTAAAGAAGCTGCTAATATAAAAGTAGAGGTTGTTATCTAACATATTTTGCAAAAAATAAAAATAAGGAAGCCAGGTGCCCATGTCTAACTAGTGTAATCCTAGTTACTTGGGAGGATTTGGGTTTCATACCAGCCTAGGTCATGCATGCCTCTTATCCCAGCAATGTTGGAAACCCTAAAATAAGAGGCTCATGTTTGAGGCTAGCCTGGGCAAAATGTGAGACTTTGTCTTCAAAATAACCAGAGCAAAAAGGGCTGTAGATATGGTTCAACCTGTAGACTGCCTGCCTAGTAAGCATGAAACCCTGAGTTCAGAACTCAAAAAAAAAGTGCACATCAACATAAACAAACATACATGCATACACACACACACACATACACAAGGGGGAAGAGCAAACAAAAAACAGGAATATATTCATCATGCCACATCTTCCATAGACTGCTGGGAAGAATGTGTTGCTGTTAGATGAAATACTCTGCAGGTATCTATTAAGTCTGTTTCATCAATGGTAGCATTTAATTGATGTTCCTTTGTTGTTTTCTGTCTGAGTGACTTATTGATGAGAGTTGAGTCTTCCATTATTTATTCTGTTGGAGACTTTCAAATCCAGTAGCCTGTTTTTTTTTTTTTTTTATAAATCCAAGTTTATTTAGAAATGCAGTTTTTACATAACATCAGTATTACTTTTTAAATTTTTTTAGATTTTTTTCTTTTCTCCTTCTATTGTATCATTTTTACATTTACTTACATGTGTATACATTGTTTGTGCCACCTCCCCCTCACAAAGGGCAGAACCAGTTCTGCCCTCTTCTTGTCTGAGCATGTTGAAGAGAAAACATAAGAGACAAGAAGGAAGACATAGCATTTTTGCTAGCTTGAGATAAAGATAGCTATACAGAGAGATTCCTAGTGTTTCTTCCCATGCACTTGTGTATTGCAACCCACACTGGTTCATTTCTACCACACCTACTTACTACTTCCTAGTCCCCTTCCCAATGTGGCCTCTGCCAGTTTGAGATTATTTTATTTGCTCCTCAACAGGGAGCACCAATCACATTCAAGTTTTAGGTTTCCTTTCCTTTCCCTATTTCTCCAGTACATGTCCTCCCCTTAGTGTGTGATCCATGTCCAATAATTTTGCTGCATTTGTTTTGAGTCTATAATCCACATATGAGGGAAAACATGTGATTTTTTGCCTTCTCAGCTTGCCAGTAGCCTTTTTTTAAATGAAGTAGAATGCAATGATATTTGGCACATGTATGTTAAGAATCATTATTTACTCTTGATGGATTGTTCCCTTTATTAATATATAGTGATCTTCATTGTCTATTCTGATTATTCTTAGTCTAAAATCTGCTTAAACAGATATGATTATACCTACACTTTTTTGCTTTGGGGATTCATTTGCTTGGAAGACCTTTTTAAACTCTCACTCCAAGCCAATATTTATCCTTATTGGTGTGATGTGTTCCTTGTAGGCATCAAGTTGTGAGATGTTGCTTTTTTAGTCCAACTTGTGTTTGGATTAGGGAATTGAGACCATGAACATTCAGTGTTCATACTGAAACATATGTAATAGCTATATATTTTGTTTTTCCTGATGTTTATTTTTTCCCTATTCCTTGTTTGTGAATCTATCTCATTTATAGGGTTTATTCTTTCTTGTATCTTCCTCACTGAATCTAATGTCTTCATCTGTGGATAGTATTCCTTTAAGTATTCTCTGTCATGCTGGTTCAGTGGTCATGAATTCACTTAGTTTCTGTATATTGTGGAAAAATTTTAAAACTTCTTCAATTAGGAAGGATAGTATTGCTGGATAGACTAGTCTAGCTTAACAGTTGTTTTCTTTTAGGGCCTGAAATATATATTTCCATGCCTTCATTTCATTTAGAGTTTATATCAGAACAAAAATGAACCTGAAGACTTATGGAAAAGAATAGAAGACCCAGACATAAATCCACACAGATGCAGTAATTTGATTTTTGTTAAAGTTTTTGACAAAATTTTCTTTTTAAAGAAATGACAGTCTCTTCAACAAATGGTGCTGAGAAGAGTGGATACCACATGTACAACACTGAAACTAAAGACATGTCTCTCACCATGTACTACTATCAATTCAAAGTGGATCAATGACTTTAATGCAAAACCTAAAAATTTGAAACTACCACAAAAAACAATGGGAAAACACTGGAATGTACAGTATTAGGCAGTGAGAACAGCAATAGCTCAAAAATTAAAAGAAAAGATTGGCAAATGGGACTGCATCAAACTAAAATCCTTCTGGAAAGCAGAGAAAATAATCACTGGTCTGAAGAGACAGCCTATACAATGAGAGAAAATGTTTGCCAGCTGTACATCTAACAAGGGATTAATAACTAGAATTTATAGGGAGTTTAAAAAACTAAACTCCTATAGAATTAACAAACCAATGAAGCAATGGGCAAAGGAAATAAAAAAACAGTTGTCAAAGGAAGTAATGCAAATAGCCAATAAACACATGAAGAAATGCTCATCATGCCTGGCCATAAAGGAAATGCTATCAAAACTACATTAAGTTTTCACCTATCTGCAGTCAGAATGGTGCTCCATTAAGAGCACAGACAACAACAAATGTTAGTAAAGATGCACCAAAATAGGAACATTTATACACTGTTGATGTGACTGTAAGTTATTACTACCTCTATGAACAGGAGTATGAATGTTCCTTAAAAACTAAAAGTAGAACTACCATACAACCCAGTAATATGTATCCCTGGCTTATATGGAAGAGAATGTGAGTCAGGATACAACAGAGAAACTTCCACATCCATGTTTATTGTAGATGTGTTCACAATAACCTAGCTATGGAAAACTGAGTAATGGATTAAGAAAATGTGGTGTATACATACACAATGGAGTATTAATCAATCCATAATGCATGAAATTATGTCATTTACAGGAGAATGGAGGGAACTGGAAGTTATTATGTTAAGTGAAGGCTCAGAAAGACAAAGATTGCATGCTTTCTCTCATATGTGGAAGATAGATCCAAAAAGTAAATGAACACAAATACAAACATGATTATATACATATATATATGTATAATATATACATATTATATATTATATAATAATGATACTATATATATGTATAATATATACATATTATATATTATATAATAATGATATTATATATAATATTTTATATTATATATAAATATTATATATATATATAAAATCATGTTTTCAACCATGCATCTGTCTGAGGGGACAAGGAGGAGGAGGAAGAGAAAAAGAGAATGAATTACAGTGAAATAAATTACACCTCAGTAGCAGATGACAAAAAGAACCAAAAGCTGGTGAATGATAAGGGATGGAGGAAGGGTAAGCATGAATGATAAAGGGTATAGTCTGATTACAGTACAATGTATTAGCAGGTGAAATACCATTGCAAAGCTCTTTTGAACAATGAATATACTCATAAAAGTGAAAGATGGTAATGTAAAATAGATCCCGTTGAGGGGAGTGTACTAGTGGGATGGGGAGGGAGAATATGCTCAATGTACATTATACACTTGCATGAAGATAGAACTGAAAACTGTTAAAACTGTTTTAAGTAGGGGGAAAGGGGATGAGAGTGAATAATGGTGATGGCAGAACTAATCAAGATACTTGGCAAGCATATATGGATATATCACAATGTAATCCCACAGTTTAACCAATGTATGCTAATAAAATTGTTAAATACAAAAGAAATGTACAAGTGATCGCTAAAACAAGTGGAGAGTTGTTTGTATAACTCTTCAAGAATTCTTAATTTTTGTTTGTTTGCTTGTTTAGCTGTACTGTGACTTGAACTCAGGGCCTACAACTTAGTAGGCAGGTACTTTACCACTTATGGCATGCCTCCAGCCCTTTTCACCTTGGTTATTAATGATGTTCCACCAACTCAACTGCACAGTTATAAAGCAATAAAATCAACTCTCCCCAATAGTAAAACCACCTCTACAAACACCTGGGAGACAGCTTACTTTGTGTCTCTATAAGTTTGTCAATTTTGAACTTTTCATACAAATGGTACCATAAATACATCTGGTTTTTGGTGACAAGATTCTTTCACATGGCATAGTGTTTTCAAGGGTCATTCATCTTGAGCATTTTCCATTAATTCCTTCCTTTTCATTGCTGGTTAATATTTCACTGCATAGAAGTGTCACTTTTGTTAACCCAGACATCACCTGATGTACATTTAGGATATTCCTTCATTTTCCTATTATGAATAATGGTGGAATGAACATGATTTCAATTCTCTTTCTTTTATATATATGCAGGATTAGAATTACTCGGTAATGTGTAACATTTGGGGAATAAGTAGACTATTTTGCTATGTGGCTACACAATTTTATAACAGCAATGAATGAAGGTTTCAATTTTCTAAGTCCTAATCAACACTCATAATTGTCTTTCAAAAATATTTTCATCATTTGTCCTTACAGATGTGAAGTCATTTCCATAATGACTAATGATGTGGAAGATTTTTCATGTGCATGCTCACTATTTGTATGCATGCTTTAGAGGTATACAAATGTGTATGTTTATTAGATATTGAGCATCTACTAGATATTGAACTCTATTTCTGTTTCTTGTGATATCTTTGGATTTAATATCAGGATAAATCTAGTATCACAGAATAAGTAGGGAGTTATTTCTTGTGTATATTTTGGAAATATTTATGAAAGATTAGACTTAAATTGTTTACATATTTGGCAATATTGACAAATATAACACTCAGGACTTGGATTTTTATTTAAGAAAAAAATTAGCTACTAATTTAATAATGTAGCATGCTATACATATAACCACAAGTTCCCTTTTCCTGAACTACTTTTGGTTCCTTTTACCTCACTACACCAATGTCTATTCCCCTACTTTATCTAGTGTGTAGCACTCCAGGTCTTTATATATATCATGTGTTGGCATGTGTGCTTATGTCTCACATTTTTCTGAGGCTCTATTGAGTGTTCTCTACAGTCACCCTACTGTGCAGTGGCAAACCACAACTTCTTACCCATATTAGTTGTAACCCTAATGTTGATCAACATTTTTCTACCCCTCCCAAGCTCTGGTAACCACTACTTATTCTTTCTTCTATTAAATAAGCTTTTTTACAGATTCCATGTATAAGCAAGATCGTGTGGCACTTATCTTTTTGTGTCTGAATTCTTCCACTTAACATATTGTCGAAAATTACAGGATTTTATTTTTTATGTCTAAATAGTATTCCATTGTGTATATGTACCACAATTTCTTTATTCGTTGTTATGCTTTTGATTTTGAATATCCCCAAAACTTATGTGTTTAAGGCTTGTTCCCCAAGGTGATAGTGATAAAAATTTTAGGACATGGGTCCTAGTTGCAGTAAGTAGGTCACAGATTATAAATCCAGGGAATTTTTTCTTTTAATATGTATATAAACTGTTTTGTGATGAAAAATTAATAATGTGACTTAGAACAGTAGTGTATACAGTCATTCCTCAGGATCCATGTGGAATTGGCTCCTGGACCACCTTTACTACTAAAATCTGTGAGTGTTCATTCACTTACATAAAGAGCTGTAGTATTTCATATAGCCCATGTGCGTCCTCCCATGTACTTCAATTTCAGATTACTTATGGTGCTTAATACAATATAAATTCCATTCAAATAGTCGATATACCATATTATTTAGGGAGTGGTAAGAATAATCATATATATGTTTAGCACAGACATAAGTGTTTTGATTATTTTTAATCTGCTCAAAGTACAGATTTGAAGTGCTTTCCACTGAGATTTACCTCCCAGGGAAGTGGTTTGTCCCTGTTTCTGAGTAACAGTGACTCCCTCTCCTCCTCCAGCATGATTACGGTTGTAATCTTCACTGTCTTGTTCTGCAGAATTTTGGAAATGTTCTACTGCAGATTACCTAGTTCTCTGTCAAGCAGAATGATATCTATAAAGAGATGTTTAAGCAACAAAAAGGGGGCAAGTTGAAGAATGGATTCTTTTTGAGGAGAAAGGAAATGAAAAGAACAAGCTTCCAATTAGACAAGAAAGACTTCAAATTTGAAGACAACTTGAGATAATCTAATATGAATGTTGTAACACTTAACTTGCTTTTTTCTTACCATTGAACCCTTGACTATGGAGATATTTTTTATTAAAACCCAGTGGTTGAGAACAAGCCCCAGCACCACAAAAAAACCCAGTTTTTAGCCCAAAGAAAGAGTCAGTGAGCTTGAAGATAAGTCATTAGAAACTTTAATTACAAACTGAAAATCAAAGACAGGAAAGAATTTTAAAAACCAGATCATAATATCTAAGAACTGTGGGAAAATCACAAAAGCTATAACATGTAATCAGAATATGAGAAGTAAGGAAAAGGGAAATATTTGAAATAGTAATATCTGAGAATGTTACCAAAATTAATTACAAACATAAAACCACAATCTGGAAAGATCAGAGAATATCAAGCATAATGAATACCAACAAATCTGCATGTTATACTCAAATTAGAAACCAAAGTCAAAGAGGAAATTTTTGATAAAGGCCAGGAGAGGGGGAGAGATAAGAAATAAATGGCTTATGTGTAGGGAACAAAGGTAGCAACTATACTGCACCTTTTCAAAACCATGCAAGTAAGAGGGTAGAGTGAAATATTTAAAGTTTTAAATAAAAGCAAAACCAAAATATTATTCTGTATCTTTTAGAAGTATTATTCAGAAGTTGTGAACAAAGACTTTCTTAGGCATTTGAAACTTGAGAGAGTTGGTCACTAATAGAATTTTCATTGCAAAAAGTGTTAAAAGAAATTCTTTGAAGAGAAATTCTGAAACTAAGATATGTGGAAAGAGTGTTAAACAACACATTGTACAAGATAATGATAATGTATGGGATGACTGTAGCTTATGGGTAGGTGAAACAAATGATAATGTGGTTATAAAGAATGGTAGGGAAGAATTTGACATACATGCAGTGAATGATATGCATGATCTGTGATGTGGTACATTGTTGTTTGTAACTGGTTATAGATAATTACAAATGGATGTTTCAGACTAAAGTAACAACTAAGCTAAAATTTCTTTAAAAAGGGGGAATATGAGTAATATGTAAATAGAGAAAGCAAATTAACTTTTAAATTACAGCCAGAGAGTGTACAAAAAAGAGCAGAAGACCAAAATAAATATAGAAATTAAAAATTCAACAAACACATAAGGCCAACAAGTAACAAGAATTACAAATGTGATAGATATCAATCCAACTATATCAATAATCATTTAAATGTGAATCATTTAAATACACAAATTAAAAGTAATTGTCAGAGTGGATTAAAAAAGAAAAAGAAGATGCAACCATATTAGAAAAATACAAATATAAATAGACTCAAAATAAAAGGATAGAGAAAATGTACTATTCTGACACTAAAAGAAAACTGAGATACCAGAATCTATGAAATTCAGTAAAGACAGTGAAAGGAGGAAACTTTATAGCAATGAGCAGATACATTAAGAAAACAGAAAACCCTCAAATATATCACCTAGTAATGTACCTCAAACACTTAGAAAAACAAGAACAATCCAATTCCTGGCTTACTGGGCAGAAAGAAATAATAAAACTAAGGACAGGAATTAATGAAATGGATATTAAAATATAATTCAAAGAAATAATAAACAAAATTTTGTTATTTGAAATAATACACAAGATTGAAAAATCCTTAGACATACTAGTCAAAAAAACCAAGATTCAAATTTATAATATAAGGAATAAAAAGGAGTATATCACAACAATCACCAATGAAATTCAGAGAATCATTAAGAATACTTTGAAAACTTTTATTCTAATGAACAAGAAAATGTAGAAGAAATGTCTAAGTTTTCAGACTCATATTACATACTTAATAGACCCCAAGCAGATATCAACCACAGAAACAGATCTCTAATGAGCAATGAGACTTAAACAGTAATGAAGAGTCTTCTAATAAAGAGGAGCACAGAATCAGATGGATTCACTGTTAAAATTCTTCCCTACCTTTCATGAAGAACCAATACCAAGATTTCTCAAATTACTCATAAAATAGAAAAAGAAGGAGCTCTATCAAACTCATTCTATAAAGTCAGTATTATTGTGATACCAAAACCAGATAAGAACATAAAAAATGAAAATAATGAAAGAAATTCCTTGATGGATATAGTTACAGAAATTCTCATCAAAGTATTAGCAAACCAAATTCAACAGTTAGACATTTTAAAGATCACATACCATGATCAAGTTTTTTCATTCCAGGGACACAACTATGGTTCAATATATATAAATCAATAAGTGTAATGCAGCATATATACAGAAGCAAAGACAAAAACCACCTGACCATCTCAATAGGTACAGAAAAAGTCTTGGACAGAGTTTGATATTCCTTCATGATAAAATCCATGAAGTAACTAAGAGTAGAAGGAACATAGCACAAAATATGAAAGCCATATATCATAAATCTATAACCAACATTATACTAAATAGAGAAAATCTGAAACCATTTTCTCTAAATCAGAAACAAAACAAAGCTGTCCACTCTTATTCAATACATTGCTAGAATTCGTAACCAAAGCAATAAGACTAGAGATAGAAATAAAAGAGACACAAATAGGAAAGGAAGAAGTCAAACTACTCATGTTTTCATACGACATGATTACTTAAAAGACCATAAAAACTCTTATCTCTGATAAAAACATTTGGAAAAGTAGCTAGGTTCAAAATCAACACACATAAATAAGTAGTTTTCTACATACCAAAAACAAACTGGCAAAGAAGAAAGCAGGAAAACTATCCCATTCACAATAGCCTCAAAAAATAATACACCTAGGAATAAATTAAAGATGTGAAAGACCTCTATAATGTAAACTAATGATCCATCAAAGAAGGAAATTGAAGAAGACATTAGTAGAAAGAGCTCCAATGTTCATGGGTTTGCAGAATTAATATTGGGGAAAGAGCCAAACTACCAAAATCTGTCAATAGATCATACAATCTCCATAAAAATACCAATGTGTCTCTTCTCAAAAATAGGAAAATCAAACCAGGAATTTATGTGAAAGCACAAAAGACTCCAAATAACCAAAGTAATTCTAAGCAAAAAGATCAGTGCTGGAGACATCAGGAATCCTGTGTTCAAATTATACTAAGAAGCCACAGTGCCAGCATGGTAATGGCCCATAGACAGATAGGAAAACTAATGGAACAGAAGAAAAATTAAACCACACAGCTACATCCAGCTGATTTTTGACAAAGATGTCAAAAACATATGTTGGAGAAAAGACAGCCTCTTCAATAAATGATGCTGGGAACACTGGTTATCATATATAGAAGACTGAAATCCCTTTCTCTCATCCTTTATGAAAATCAATTCAAAATGGATCAAATATCTTAATTTTAAGACATGAAACTTTGAAACTATTTCAGGAAAAGAAAGGAAAAATGCTTGAAGCAATAGGCATTTATTACCTATAAGGACTTCAATTGCTCAGGATAGAAGAGCAAGAATTGACACATTGGATAGCATCAAATTAAAAAGCTTCTGCACAGAAAAGAAAATAATTACCAGAATCAAGAATCAACCCACAGAACGACAGAAAATCTTTGTCAGTTATTCATCAGATAAAGTATTAATATCCAGAATATACAAATAGCTCAAAAAATTGAACAGCACATTAAATTTATATGGAAACAGAAGAGGCCACAAATAGCCAAGGTAATACTCAGTCAGAAGAACAACATTGGGAGCACCACGATACTTGACTTCAAACTATATTACAAAGCAATAACAATAAAAACAGCATGGTATTGGCACAAAAACAGACATGAAGGCCTGTGGAACAGAATAGAGGACCCAGATATGAAGCCACACAACTATAACCAACTTGTCTTTGACAAAGGAGCTAAAAATATACAATGGAGAAAAGACAGACTCTTCAATAAAAACTGCTGGGAAAACTGGTTAGCAGTCTGCAAAAATCTGAAACTAGATCCATGTATATCACCCTATACCAATATTAACTCAAAATGGATCAAGGATCTCAATATCAGACCCAAATTCTAAAGTTGGTACAGGAAAGAGTAGAAAATACTCTTGAATTAATAGGTATAGGCAAGAACTTTCTCAGTGGAATCACAGCAGCTCAGCAACTAAGAGATAGCATAGATAAATGGGACTTCAAAAAACTAAAAACTTCTGCTCATCTAAAGAAATGGTCTCTAAACTGAAGAGACCACCCACAGAGTGGGAGAAAATATTTGCCAGCTACACATCAGACAAAGGACTGATAACCAGAATATATAGGGAACTTAAAAACTAAATTCTCCCCAAATTAATGAACCAATACAGAAATGGGAAAGTGAACTAAACAGAACTTTCTCAAAAGAAGAAATTCAAATGGCCAAAAACACAGGAGAAAATGCTCACCATTTCTAGCAATAAAGGAAATGCAAATTAAAACCACACTAAGATTCCACCTCACCTCAGTTAAAATAGCCATCATTAGCAACACCACTAACAATAGGTGTTGGTGAGGATGTGGGGAAAAAGGAACCCTCTTACACTGCTGGTGGGAATGTAAATTAGTACAACCACTCTGGAAAAAAATTCGGAGGTTACTTGAAAATCTTAACATTGATCTACCATATGATCCAGCAATACCACTCTTGGGGATATAACCAAATGAATGTGACACAGGTTACTCCAGAGGCACCTGCACACCCATGTTTATCACAGCACTATTCACAATAGCCAAGTTATGGAAACAGACAAGATCCCCCACCACTGATGAATGGATTAAGAAAATGTGGAATTTATACACAATGGAATTTTATGCAGCCATGAAGAAGAATGAAATTTCATCATTCATAGGTAAATGGATGGAATTGGAGAACATCATTCTGAGTAAGGTTAGCCTGGCCCAAAAGACCAAAAATTGTATGTTTGCCCTCATGCAGACATTAGATCAAGGGCAAACACAAGGGGATTGGACTTTGATCACATGATAAAGCTAGAGCACACAAGGGAGGTATGAGGATAGGTAAGACACCCAAAAAACTAGCTAGCATTTGTTGCCCTTAATGCAGAGAAACTAAAGCAGATACTTTAAAGCAATTGAGGCCAATATGAGAAGGGGACCAGGAAGGAGAGAAAAAGTTAGTTTGAGAAGAATTAACTTAGAAGGTAAGACACATGTACAGGAAATCAATGTGAGCCATCTCCCTGTATAGCTATCCTTATCTCAACTAGCAAAAACCCTTGCTCCTTCCTTTTAATACTTATACTCTCTCTTCAACATAATTAGAGATAAGAGCAGAATAGTTTCTGCCAGGTAGCGAGGGGTAAGGGGGATAAGGAAGGGAGCGGCGGGGGGGAGAAATGACCCAAACATTGTATGCACTTATGAATAATATAAAAATAAGAAAATACCGTTTTGCTGGGAGTGGGGAGGAGCTAAGCATCAGGGCAAAAAATAAAATCAATGTCAATAAAAAAAAGTTGAACAGTGAAAGAATAACTAATCGAATAAATAAATGGGAAAATGAACTAAAATCACAATTCTAAAAAGATGAAGCACAAGTGACTAATAAACACATAAGAAAATTTCAACATCCAGAGGCATAAAGTAGATGCAAACCAAATGACACTGAGATTGCATCTCACCCCAGGCAGAATGGCTATCATCAAGAAAACAAACAATAACAAATGCAGGTGAGAATGCAATGGAGTGGGAATGCAAATTAGTTCAGCTACTATGGAAATCAGTATGGAGATTTCTTAATAAATTTAAAATAGAACTTCCACATGATCTTGCTATACCACTCTTGTGCATGTATTTGAAGAAATGTAAATCAACATACAATAGTAATCCCTTCACACCCATATTTATAGCAGCCCTATTTACAATAGAAAATGTATGAAATGAGTCTATTTGTCCAACAACCTATGACTAGATAAAGAAAATATGGTACATATTTACAATAGAGTATCATTCTGCCATAAAGAAGAATAAAATTATGTCATTCACAAGAAAATCAATGGAACTGGAGATCATTATGTTAAAGAAAATAAGCCAAGCTCAGAAAGACAAATATCACATGCTTTCATAAATATCTAAACTAAAGTGTAATACTACATCATGAAAGTAAAAGAGAGATGGTTATATAGATGGAAACAGTAGGTGGGTGGATGGGGAAAGAAGAGGGTAATGAGTGAATATTATAGAAGTAAATTATATATTTGTGTGAAAATAGCATAATGATCCACAAAAATCTGTTTTAAGAGGATGGTGTAGGAGGGAATGGGTTAAAAAAAGAGAATTTAATCAATGTCTATTATATGCATGCTATAAATATTATAATGAAATCCTGTAATGTAATTAATTTATACTAATAAAAATTAAATTAATAAAAGAGAACTTGGATCTAAGCCAGGTGTTTTGGTGTATATCTGTACTCTCAGCACTTGGAAGTCTGGTTCAAGGCAGACAGTGAGTTGGAGGTCATCCTGGGCTACATAAGGAGATCCTATCAAAAAATAAATAAATAAATGCTGCCAAAATATACTAAAACAAAGCAAAAAACAAACAAAACAAACCTGGCTCTAATGGCTGGAGACCTGTGTAGCTGAACTGGTAGAGCACCTGCCTAACAAACACAAGACCCTGAGTTCAGGCATTTAGTGACATTTAAAGAATACTTCAGCATTACAGTACACATTCTTTTCAACCTTATGTGGAACATTCCTCAAGATAACACCACATTCTGGTTTATCTAAATACAAAATCTAAAAGAATAAAAATTATTCAAGTATTATCTAAGGCTACAATAAATTTTATAAGAATGACAGAAAGACAGGGCCAGTGCAATGGCAAAGGCCTACCATCCTAGATAATTGGGAGGCAGAGATAGGAGGATCACAGTTTGAGGCCAGCCCATGCAACAGTGTGAGACCCTACCTGAAAAACAAACTAAAAGCAAAAGGACTATTGCTGTGGCTTAAGTGGTGGAGCACTTGAGGCCCTGAGTTCATTCCCAAGTATACCAAAACAAATATATAAATAAATAAATAAAATAATAGTCTTAAAATCCCAAAATACTTGGAGACAGAATGCCACACATCTGAACTCTGCATGGCTTAAGAAAAGAAATTTCGGGAAAAAGAATTTTAGTACTTTGAATTTATTGTCTCAATTAATTTAATAATATTCTAGAGTGAAGTAACACAGAAATTTAATAGAATATATAGTATTATTGCCTCTGGAGACCTAAGACAGATGAGTGAGTATCCCATCCCCCTGAAGAGCCATATCATTCCTGAATCCTAAGGAGATGGAGGCCTGCATTCCTTCATCCTAAAGAAGAGATACAGTCTGCCACAGGGCTCATGAGCAAAATGCTCTCAAGATTGTTCCCTTCCCCCAATAAAGGTGCAAACTAAACCAGTTCACCTGAGAAAGGCCTTGAAATGCATGGCCAATGAGAACACCTCCCCATTCCAGAGTTAAAACATCCATAAAAACCTCAGCCTTCACCTGAGCAGCAAGTTACCAATTTCTGGGCCCCCCTGCATGCCTCTAGCTGTAGCCTTTGCTTTCTCTCTAATAAATCCCACTTTATATATACCAGCCTTGGATCATCATTCACCTGCCTCACGAGCCAGTTCCCTGGCCTGAAAAGCTTATTCTGTGAAAAGACATATAAAATTGATCAAGCCAGGTTACTGAAGGGAAAAAAGAGAGAAGACATAAATTACTAATCTCAGAAATGAAAAGGACAATCAGTACAGATCCCATGGATGTTAAAAGGACAACAAATGAATATTATGGACAAATTTTCATGCTTACAAGTTGAGTAACTTACACAAACTATACCAGTTCCCTGAAAGACACAGTAAAAAGTAAATCATATAGCTAGGACTCTCTCTGTACATGTTAAGAATGCCCTGTGAAACCAGCCACTTGCTGCATATCTGTAATTCAAGCAGTCAGGAGAATGATTTTTGACTGTAGTTGCCCAAACAGAAACAACCAATTTCTGTTTTAAGCCACCCAGCCTGTGGTAGTTACAGCAGTCTTAAAAAAGGAGCACAAGCTCTCTGTACTTTCTCCCTAATTTTCTGTAACCTAAAATGTCTCTTTTAAAAATCTTTTTATTAAAAATAAATTAATCAAATTGATATTAAGCTCACTATTCAAAATTATCAGTATATACAGAATAAGGATACTGTCACTATAGTAGTAGATAACCAGTTTCTTTTGTATAAGAGCCAATGAATGATTCATAAATATATCTTTTTTTATTTTTATTGCATATTTTTTAAGAATCATTTCACTTAAGCTGAGGTTAAAATTTCTGTGTAGGCATCATGGAGGTATCTGGAAAGGGCCCTGGGCTCAAATTTAATGCTTAGTCTCCTGTGTTCTCAGGTTTTCATTCTAATTCACTATTTGATCTTGAACAAGTCATTTATAAAATTCCCAATTCTATCACATGTAAAACAAGCAGATTTAAAATAATATGTTTTGGGGAACTCACACAAACTAGAGAGTTCTGTGAATCAGCAATATTATGATTGAAATTTTATTGTACAAATTAGCATGAAATTACCTGAGGCAATCCTGAGTAAACTCAGTTTGAGAATTCCAAAATATCACAGAAAATAAATTATTCTTGTAATTACATGGCTTTCCGTTCATCAGACACATATTCAAACACATTATCAACTCAGTCACTCTGAAATTCAGATGCTAAGGTGGGTTTATCTATCCAAAAGATGGCTTGGGAGGCAGATGGCCAGAGAGGCCGAAGACACACCTGGGAGGGATTTGGGTAGTGCATGGTGAGTGTCCCTGAGAAGCTTCGGCCAGGCCAAAAGGGCTGGTAGCCTGTCCTACATCAGGAAGAAGTGGAGCAGCTCTATGCCTCACTGCGCTGCACCAGCTGGGAACAGCCATAGAGAACACAGCCACCTGGGTGTCTATGACAAGTGCCAGCATTCAGCAGCTGATGGCTTTTCTGCTAGAAAAGTGTCCCAGTGGAAATGGGAACAGAGTGACACCACAGCTGCACAACAGCTGCAAAGACAAGGGCACTGATACACACACTATCCAGATGGCACTGAGTAAATTCATGTATTTTCATGCATGAAAATCCTTGTCACTATTTCATTGGACATAGCTTATTCTCACACGATTCATTTACTTCTTTTCATTCAATCATTGAATAAATGATAAGCACCTGTGTGCTAAATCTTGGAAACATGTTGTTGTATTTTTAAAGTCTTTAGACATTGCTGTTAAGAAACACACAGTTTTGAAAGGGCTGGTGAAATGGCTCAAGCATTAAGAGTGCCTGCCTAACAAGCATGAAGCCCAGAGTTCAAAACCCAGTGCCACCAAAAAAAAAAAAAAAAACAAAAAACAGAAAAAGAAATACACAGTGTAGAATGCATATTTATAATGCTATGATGTCCCTCAATCTCATATACTCAGCACAGAGCAATGAGTAGAACCCTTGGATTATCTTTATGAAGTCATTATAATCATATGACTGCTGTGATGGATTATAAATTTATCAAAAATAAAGAATTTTAATATGAAATATGCAACTATACTGTAGAGATGAAACAAAAAAAGAGAAAATCAGTAATTCTTATCATTGGTAGGGCTGTTATGTCTCGAAGGTATTTGGTTGTATTCAAGTAAAGTTATTTTACTGTTTTATTTTGGAAGGGGGATATGAAACAGTCATGATTTATCTTACAAAAATCACATATAATCATAAACTCAGAAAACTATAGAAGATATTATCTAGTGCTTCAGAGAATGGAATAGAATTTGGTGAAGTTGGCAAATTTTCTGGAGTATAACAGAATGGGGTTCTAGATAGCTAAAGTTTAACTACACCTTACTGTACTCTAGCTGAGTGCTGTTTTAGCTTGCACTGTTTGGACCTGGAAGAATGAAAAGAAAGTGCAAAGGCTAAGTCAATATTTTGCTTATAGATGGTGCAAAAATATTTCTCCAGAGCATATATAAATGGCAAGCAAGTCCACATTCATATCTAAGGAAATAGGAGGAAATTTCATAGACAAAATAAATTTATGATCAATTCACTCACTATGGCATGCTCTATTGACACTTCACAGCATTTCCTAGTGTTTGTTACTGTAAGCAGTGTCATTGAATTGTGTTTGCATTTATCTCCCTTCAATTTAAACTACTCTATGTACTCTATGTAAGCATGGTGCTTCATTCATCACTGTATTACCTGAATTCAGCATGAGGTTGGACATATAAAGTGACTCAGTAGAACAATACACACCTCAACAGATCATGCATTAAAAAAACAAAAAAAACCAAAAACTGTAAGCATGTAGGAAATGGCCCAGAAATTACAGATGTTATGTTTTCCCAATGTTTAAAAACATCCTGTAAAATGGACAGTGCATTTCATTTATTTAGAGTGATGAGAATGTGTGTTATAATTTTTTGGTTCTGTGACTACTGGCAATTTATCCTCCTTTAAAACCAAGTATTATTTCTGGTGCTGCACTCAGAAGACACATTCTTACCAAAGAAATCTAATGTATAATCAACCTCATCTCAATGTCTCCTGGAAGAAAACAATAAAGTGGATGTTTATAGCACATTTAAATGATATTAAGGATATTAAATAATCTCCAGGACCTCTGATACAATTCATAGTTTATGTTCATTCACAGAACTTCAAGTTTTCTTCCTTAGTTTGTGCTCACACTGATCACATTCTAAAAAGGACTTCTATGCAAAATTTGTTTTTTATGTAACAGGTCTAAATGTGGAAACTTTTCCTCAGTCAAGCAATTAAAACTCTAGGCACACATGTTCATATGAAGCCATATTCAAACACCGATACACAATGATTTGTTAATGGATCTCCCAAGAGCATCATAAAGGCAAATGATTGGTCAACATTTTAAAATCCATTTCATAGAGGACTGAAAAACCTTTTACTAATAATTTATTAATAGTAGCTGAGGAAAACAAAATGTTCAACTCCTTGTCATGCTGAGGGATTAATGCTATTTGCATGTTCCTGATTTTTTGTTGTTTTGTTTTCTCTACTAGAACTTTTCAAATGTAAAATCGTTTTCTGGGGTGACCTGTTTAAAATGTACTTTTCTCCTATGAAATCCCTACATATCCCTTAACTTCATCATCATTACTTTTTTTCTGTTGCCCATTTCAGTAAATAATTTGATAGTACTTTTAAAATTCTATCAAAATGTGCCAATGAATTCTAAAATGTCCCCTAAGAGACTCTCATCTTATATTAGAACTTAAAGGCAAGCTTGTGCTCCAAGATTATCAGTGCAGAAATATTTTATTATTGCTTTAATGCTATCAAGTTATTGCTTTTCTCTTCCTTCTGTAACATTTCCAGGAGATACTCTATACCGACACTAATTGTGCATGCCTGTGATTTTGTCTCTAAAGTATTGTTATGTTGCTTCTCTAGGTTAACTCACATGTATCAGGACAAGTGTGTAACAAGTGTCATACAACAGAAGTTCTTTGTTCTTCAAGGGCTCAAAATATGATAGTGTTCTATGTTTTCTACTTGCAATTGGAAGAAAATGTGTATTTCATTTTATTTATTGTTGTTACTTTGAATGACATTTAAGTATGAAGAATTCAAGCTGTACAACATAAAATACCATTTTATAAATATTTCTTTAAATCAGAATTATGTATTCTATTATTTTCACATAAATGTCTCATCTTTTTAAAATTTAAAAGATGGGTAGATATTAATTAAGTGGATAGCTTCTTAGTTGAAAGAACAACTTATGCAAAGACCCTGTGACCACAGGGAAGATGATGCATATGAAGAACTGAAAGGAATTTGATGTGGCTAGAGCACAGAAACCTGGGGGAATAGGACAAAGATGAAAGGTCTGTACCATGCTGGGAGTTTGAGATTTTGAGTGCTGTGGTTTTGCCCTGTGTGTAATAGGAGCTGGTGAATCTTAATTGTATATATGAAAGAGAGATGGAGAGAGAGAGAGAGAGAGAGAGAGAGAGAGAGAGAGAGAGAGAGAGAGAGAGAGAGAACAGACAGACAGAGACAGAGAGGTCACAGAAGAGTATTAACAGATTTACATTTTGTAAACCTGTATAATAAGTTTTAGGGATTGAACTCAGAGACTCATGCCATCCAGGCAAGCTCTCTACCACTTGAGCCATGAATAAGTCCCTGAACACCAAAAAATATTTTTTCAATATAAACACTCAAACAAAGACAGATAACAATTCACAATATTTTGTTAGAATGTTCACAAAGCATCTCCAGGCATTTGGGCATGGCACCTATCTAACATAGTAAGAGTTCATCATTGATTAACCACTAGACAACAATTATTCAGAAGATGCTGGTTATACTATTGCCTATCTATGATGTATTTTTTAAAGTAAGGACCAAAACATACTCTACATACTCTAATTCACTGGAAGATATTATCTACAATGTATCAGAAAACATATTGTTCTCTTTATTTTTTTGAGCCAAACTCTGTACAAGCTTTGGAATAACACAAGACAATAATTTAATTTTTTAACCATTTTATGGGTTTATTTAATATTACTTTCCAGAAAGACTATTTATAGCTTTGCAGGCTATCTATATCCTCACACATATGTGTTTATGTGTATGTATACATGTAGCCATTCTGAAACACTTGATAGTATATATACTCCCACACTATGTTTTATCAGAAATCTAATATAAATTAGACTACTTAAATAACTTTCAAAAAGAGCATCATTACTCTAAACTAATATAATACCTTTAAATTGGATATGCTCTAAATACTACAAAAATGTTTATAAAAAGTACAATAATTTAATAAAATGCTACATTTCTAAGTAAAGAAAGTAAACATACCTTGATAGCATATTTTGGGAAATGCATCAAATAACCTAACCAAACAGAGTGTTCACACATGTAACAAGTAGTTAAGAAAACAGGACTTTGTTGATACTATCAAAGTTAAATCAGAATCTCCCACAGTTTGCCACTTTGTTTCACCATATTTTTCCTTTCAGTTTAAAATAATGTTTTTAATCATGATTTAATTTCATACTAATACAAAATGAAATATACATTTCAAATATTTAACCCAGCTTTATAAGTATACAAAAAGTACATATGCAAGCACTAATCAGGAAAGTCATAATCTGTAGTCAATGATATGGGCCAATGAGATATTTTCATTATTACATTGGTAGTTACATGACAGAGAAACACAAAATTGGAGAAATGCATTTCCCATTTGGCAAGAGTCACTAGTGTCTATCAATGAACAGTCTTGGTAATTTGTCTGGAATGTGTAGTTGGGTCACAGTGCAGTTCTGCTGACAAACAATCATGTGTGCTTTATCAGATGTTTAAAGCTACATTAACCACTTGACTACATGACATCAGCTGTAAGTGACTTCAGTATCCCTAACATCTAATGACCCACATCTTACATTGAAAAATACTGGCAATCAGGATACAGGAACTTTTCAAGTGAAACCCACTAACTATAATTTACCCAACATTGAGGAAAGTAGGGAATGTTCCTCTTAATATAGGGAGTATACATATTCAGAAAACTTTTGATGAGGTTCTGGAGGTGTGGCTCACATGGTAGTGTCAGTTCGAACCCTAGTACCACAAAAAAAATGCAGAAAATTAATTCCTATGTTGTTTCATATCAACATTTATTATCTAAACACAAAACTTGTCATTTAAAAAAATTTGCAGGTACAGAAAATATATCAATAAGAATTAAGATTACTCATAATTGCATCTCCAGAAATGGCTACTGTCACCATTTTGGGGTACTCTCCATGTAGCTAATGCCACTATGAACATCTTAGAGTGAGGAAAATGCCGCATTTTTGCTGTATTGTGGGCACTGTGATCTTCCCTCATAAATGAAATCTTGTGTAGACATGCTATGGGTAGAGTCCTCTGAGGGGGGTTCACCTCCAGAGCACAGCAACCTGTATGGATACCTTGACTCTCAGAATCAACTAGGAGTGCTGTAGAAAACTCAGGTGGAACCACAGTGCTCACTGGATGAAAATGCAAAGATGAGCAGTAAAAAGCTTTTCCTTAACATAGGTTGTCTCTTTAGTCAAAGTGGAGAAATGCTGTCAAGATAACTTAAATCAGTGATTTTAATAAACTAAGCAGCCTTCAACAATTAACTTTGCATTGATTTTTTTTTCAAATACTTAAAATATCAGTTGTATTTCAAGTTTATCTTATTTGGATAAGTCATCAAAACCATTATTTTCATCACAGAATCAGTGAACTGCATTATTATATATATCCTTTTTATCCATTTGGTAAGTTAAAGTTTCTAAAGTATGAAGCAAGTAGTTCTAAAAAGTTAGTGTAACAAGTGCACTATTCAGCGTGTTATGGTTAAGTACATAGAAGTAACTGTTCACAACCCAACCCAGTCTTGAGAATGATTGGCACAACACAGAGGCCAATCACAGCCAGCAGGGAACTGGACAAGGCTCTCCAGGGCAGCAACTAGATTATGATCACTGTTTTCCTGAAGATCCAGGAAAAACAAATCTGGAACCTTGCTCTGATTCCCAGTCCATCTGCACTTCCATCTCCAGGCAATGATGAAAACTTTGCAAGTCCTCTTCAGTGACTGAGTTAGGAGTTGTGCTCATGATGTTACTATGACTTAGTTACACTGATTAATAGCTGTTTGCTCCACCTGGTCCCCCAGGTTTGCCTCATATCAAAGCCTCATTGCCCTGAAGAAAGAAGTATATGTTACCCCAAATGGTACTTCAGGAAGTAAAAGTTGCCTTCATCAAAAATGCTAAAACTCACCCACTAGCAGACACATCTTGGCTTCTCATACTTGAAAGCTCAGCCTCAAAATGGCAAAAGGATTTAAACCACTAGGTAGATTCTGCCACTTCAGGTAACCCTATCAAATAAAAAAAATACATTTTAAATTGCATCACACATAATTGTGAGATTAAAAACAAAGGGGAATCATGAGGACAACACTAATGAGAAATACAGTGAATTCCTTGCAGATATTTGTCATCGTAATGATGCTCACTGAGTCAGAGCTGCTTAATGAACTAAGTGAAGAAACACTGGATGCTGTAGGAAACAAATGAAAATAAAGAAGCAAACAAAAAAAACAGCAGACAAACAAGCACACATATAATTTATATGTATAATCTTAAGTAGCATGCTTGAAATCATTTACTTTTAACTAAGGAGTTCTTAACATGAAAAATTGATCCAACTCTCCATCATGAAAAAGATTCCATAATAAGAAATAAAAAGAAACTCCACATTTTGTATTAGTAGGTCATACTCATTTGCTTGATCTATCTGTCTGATATAGATGTAGACTTCAAAGTATATTATAAATGTCAAATTCAATAAACTCAGAAGTATGAAATAAAGAATATTGTACTACATTAGAAATGGTATATTATGTATATATTTAAAATGTTAAAAATTATCAAATTAAGAAATTATTTTGAAAGGATATTATATTTGTCTTATTACACATGTATTTTAAACCAGTAAGTCTTTTAAAAGACCATAATATAGTCATGTGTAGAGCACATGCCTGTAATTCCAGCACTCAAGATCTTGAAATAGGAAAATCAAAAATTTAAGGCCCACCGGGTACCAGTGGCTCACACTTGTAATTTAAGCTACTTGGGAGGGTGAGATCAGGAGATCTTGGTTCAAGGTCAGTCCAATGAAAAAGTTTAGGAGACCCCATCTCAAACAAACAGGTGAGCACAGTGGTACACACCTGTCATCCCAAGTTCTGCAAGAGGATGTGATCAGAAGAATCTCACTTTTAGGACATCTGGGGCAAAAAAAGAAAAAAGACTTCACAAGATACCTATCTCAACAGATAAAAGCCAGGCATGATGTCCTCTGCTTGTAGTCACAGCACAGACTGGAAGCATAACATAGCAAGATTGCCATCCAGGTAAGCCTGGTCAAAAGTCCAGATCCTGTCTCCCAAATAACCAGAGCAAAAAGGACTGGAGGCATGGATTAAGCACTCTCGTGGGGAAACCTGGAGTTCAAGCCCCAGCACCAACAAAATAATAATAATAAATTAATTAATTAAAAAGTTCCAGGTCAGGGTAGGCTACATAGTAAGATCCTGTCTCAACACCCACATGAAAGAAAGAGTATAACACATAAATAACATCTAATGATAAAATAGCACAAATAAATGAGCATAGTTTACTTTTTTTTAGTGAAGACAATAAATTCATGGGTGTTTCTAACTACTACAAACAGCTGAAATATGAGTTTTCTGTAGGTTATTGACACAGATACTTCTAAGGAATGGGAATTTGTTTTTTTTTTTTATTTTATTTTTATTTTTTTTTTATTTTATTATTCATATGTGCATACAAGGCTTGGTTCATTTCTCCCCCCTGCCCCCACCCCCTCCCTTACCACCCACTCCACCCCCTCCCGCTCCCTCCCCTCAATACCCAGCAGAAACTATTTTGCCCTTATCTCTAATTTTGTTGTAGAGAGAGTATAAGCAATAATAGGAAGGAACAAGGGGTTTTGCTGGTTTAGATAAGGATAGCTATACAGGGCATTGATTCACATTGATTTCCTGTGCGTGGGTGTTACCTTCTAGGTTAATTCTTTTTGATCTAACCTTTTCTCTAGTTCCTGGTCCCCTTTTCCTATTGGCCTCAGTTGCTTTAAGGTATCTGCTTTAGTTTCTCTGCATTAAGGGCAACAAATGCTAGCTAGTTTTTTAGGTGTCTTACCTATCCTCACCCCTCCCTTGTGTGCTCTCGCTTTTATCATGTGCTCATAGTCCAATCCCCTTGTTGTGTTTGCCCTTGATCTAATGTCCACATATGAGGGAGAACATATGATTTTTGGTCTTTTGGGCCAGGCTAACCTCACTCAGAATGATGTTCTCCAATTCCATCCATTTACCAGCGAATGATAACATTTCGTTCTTCTTCATGGCTGCATAAAATTCCATTGTGTATAGATACCACATTTTCTTAATCCATTCATCAGTGCTGGGGCATCTTGGCTGTTTCCATAACTTGGCTATTGTGAATAGTGCTGCAATAAACATGGATTTGCAGGTGCCTCTGGAGTAACAGTCTTTTGGGTATATCCCCAAGAGTGGTATTCCTGGATCAAATGGTAGATCGATGTCCAGCTTTTTAAGTAGCCTCCAAATTTTTTTCCAGAGTGGTTGTACTAGTCTACATTCCCACCAACAGTGTAAGAGGGTCCTTTTTCCCCGCATCCTCGCCAACACCTGTTGTTGGTGGTGTTGCTGATGATGGCTATTCTAACAGGGGTGAGGTAGAATCTTAGTGTGGTTTTAATTTGCATTTCCTTTATTGCTAGAGATGGTGAGCATTTTTTCATGTGTTTTCTGGCCATTTGAATTTCTTCTTTTGAGAAAGTTCTGTTTAGTTCACATGCCCATTTCTTTATTGGTTCATTAGTTTTGGGAGAATTTAGTTTTTTAAGTTCCCTGTATATTCTGGTTATCAGTCCTTTGTCTGATGTATAGTTGGCAAATATTTTCTCCCACTCTGTGGGTGTTCTCTTCAGTTTAGAGACCATTTCTTTTGATGAACTGAAGCTTTTTAGTTTTATGAGGTCCCATTTATCTATGCTATCTCTTAGTTGCTATGCTGCTGGGGTTTCATTGAGAAAGTTCTTACCTATACCTACTAACTCCAGAGTATTTCCTACTCTTTCTTGTATCAACTTAAGAGTTTGGGGTCTGATATTAAGATCCTTGATCCATTTTGAGTCAATCTTGGTATAGGGTGATATACATGGATCTAGTTTCAGTTTTTTGCAGACTGCTAACCAGTTTTCCCAGCAGTTTTTGTTGAAGAGGCTGCTATTTCTCCATCGTATATTTTTAGCTCCTTTGTCAAAGATAAGTTGCTCATAGTTGTGTGGCTTCATATCTGGGTCCTCTATTCTGTTCCACTGGTCTTCATGTCTGTTTTTGTGCCAGTACCATGCTGTTTTTATTGTTATTGCTTTGTAATATAGTTTGAAGTCAGGTATTGTGATACCTCCTGCATTGTTCTTTTGACTGAGTATTGCCTTGGCTATTCGTGGCCTCTTGTGTTTCCATATAAATTTCACAGTAGATTTTTCAATCTCTTTAATGAATGTCATTGGAATTTTGATGGGAATTGCATTAAACATGTAGATTACTTTGGGGAGTATCGACATTTTTACTATGTTGATTCTACCAATCCATGAGCATGGGAGATCTCTCCACTTTCTATAGTCTTCCTCAATCTCTTTTTTCAGAAGTGTATAGTTTTCCTTGTAGAGGTCTTTCACATCTTTTGTTAGGTTTACCCCTAGGTATTTGATTTTTTTTGAGGCTATTGTAAATGGAATTGTTTTCATACATTCTTTTTCCGTTTGCTCATTGTTAGTGTATAGAAATGCTAATGATTTTTCTATGTTGATTTTATATCCTGCTACCTTGCTATAGCTATTGATGATGTCCAGAAGCTTCTGAGTAGAGTTTTTTGGGTCTTTAAGGTATAGGATCATGTCATCTGCAAATAGGGATATTTTGACAGTTTCTTTACCTATTTGTATTCCTTTTATTCCTTCTTCTTGCCTAATTGCTCTGGCTAGGAATTCCAGTACTATGTTGAATAGGAGTGGAGATAGTGGGCATCCTTGTCTGGTTCCTGATTTTAGAGGGAATGGTTTTAATTTTTCTCCGTTAAGTATAATGCTGGCTGTAGGTTTGTCATATATAGCTTTTATAATGTTGAGGAACTTTCCTTCTATTCCTAGTTTTCTTAGAGCTTTTATCATGAAATGATGTTGGATCTTATCAAAGGCTTTTTCTACATCTATTGAGATGATCAAGTGGTTTTTGTCTTTGCTTCTGTTAATGTGGTTTATTACGTTTATTGATTTTCGTATGTTGAACCACCCCTGCATCCCTGGGATGAAGCCTACCTGGTCGTGGTGAATAATCTTTTTGATGTGTTGCTGAATTCGATTTGCGATTATTTTGTTGAGGATTTTTGCGTCAATGTTCATTAAGGAGATTGGCCTATAGTTCTCCTTTTTGGAGGTGTCTTTGCCTGGTTTTGGGATAAGTGTAATACTGGCTTCATAAAATGTGTTTGGCAGTTTTCCTTCCCTTTCTATTTCATGGAACAGTTTAAGGAGGGTTGGTATCAGTTCTTCTTAAAAGGTCTGATAGAATTCAGCAGAGAATCCATCAGGTCCTGGACTTTTCTTTTTGGGGAGACTCTTGATTGCTGCTTCAATTTCATTTTGTGTTATAGGTCTATTCAGGTGATTAATTTCCTCTTGGTTCAGTTTTTGATGATCATATGTATCTAGAAATCTGTCCATTTCTTTTAGATTTTCAAATTTATTTGAATATAGGTTCTCAAAGTAGTCTCTGATGATTTCCTGGACTTCCATGGTGTTTGTTGTTATCTCCCCTTTTGCATTCCTAATTCTACTAATTTGGGTTTTTTCTCTCCTCATTTTAGTCAGGTTTGCCAGGGGTCTATCGATCTTGTTTATTTTTTCAAAGTACCAACTTTTTGTTTCATTAATTCTTTGTATGGTTTTTTTGGTTTCTATTTCATTGATTTCAGCTCTTTTTTTTTATTATTTCTCTCCTTCTATTTGTTTTGGGATTTGCTTGTTCTTGTTTTTCTAGGAGTTTGAGATGTATCATTAGGTCATTGATTCGGGATCTTTCAATCTTTTTAATATATGCACTCATGGCTATAAACTTTCCTCTCAAGACTGCCTTAGCTGTGTCCCATAGGTTCCGGTAGGTTGTGTTTTCATTTTCATTGACTTCTAGGAACTTTTTAATTTCCTCTTTTATTGCATCGATGATCCATTCTTCATTACGTAATGAGTTATTTAGTTTCCAGCTGTTTGCATGTTTTTTGTCTTTACTTTTGTTGTTGAGTTCTACTTTTACTGCATTGTGGTCAGATAGTATGCATGGTATTATTTCTATTTTCTTATATTTGCTGAGGCTTGCTTTGTGCCCTAGGATATGATCTATTTTGGAGAAGGTTCCATGGGCTGCTGAGAAGAATGTATATTGTGTAGAGGTTGGATGAAATGTTCTGTAGACATCTACTAGGTCCACTTGATCTATTGCATATTTTAGATCTTGGATTTCTTTATTGAGTTTTTGTTTGGATGACCTATCTATTGATGATAATGGAGTGTTAAAGTCTCCCACAACCACTGTGTTGGCGTTTATATATGCTTTTAGGTCTTTCAGGGTATGTTTGATGAAATTGGGTGCGTTGACATTGGGTGCGTACAGATTGATGATTATTATTTCCTTTTGGTCTATTTCCCCTTTTATTAGTATGGAATGTCCTTCTTTATCTCGTTTGATCAATGTAGGTTTGAAGTCTACTTTGTCAGAGATAAGTATTGCTACTCCTGCTTATTTTCGGGGTCCATTGGCTTGGTAAATCTTCTTCCAGCCTTTCATCCTAAGCATATGCTTATTTCTTTCGGTGAGATGAGTCTCCTGTAAGCAACAAATTGTTGGATCTTCTTTTTTAATCCATTTTGTCAAACAGTGTCTTTTGATGGGTGAATTAAGTCCATTAACATTAAGTGTTAGTACTGATAGGTATGTGGTGATTCCTGCCATTTAGTTATCTTAGTTGTTTGAAGGTTTGATTGTGTGTACCTAACTTGATGTTACTCTCTACTGTCTTGCTTTTTCTTATCCTGTGGTTTGGTGCTGCCTGCCTTTTCATGGTTAAGTTGGGTGTCACTTTCTGTGTGCTGGATCCCTTGAAGAATCTTTTGTAATGGTGGCTTTGTGGTCACATATTGTTTTAGTTTCTGCTTATCATGGAAGACTTTTATTGCTCCATCTATTTTGAATGATAGCTTTGCTGGGTAGAGTATCCTGGGGTTGAAGTTATTTTCATTCAGTGCCCGGAAGATCTCACCCCACGCTCTTCTTGCTTTTAATGTTTCTGTTGAGAAGTCTGCTGTGATTTTGATGGGTTTACCTTTGTATGTTACTTGTTTTTTCTCTCTTGCAGCCTTCAATATTCTTTCCTTAGTTTCTGAACTTGTTGTTTTAATGATGATATGTCGTGGAGTAGTTCTATTTTGATCTGGTCTGTTTGGGGTCCTGGAGGCCTCTTGCATTTGTATGGGAATATCTTTCTCTAGATTTGGGAAATTTTCCGTTATTATTTTGTTGAATATATTACGCATTCCCTTCGCTTGCACCTCTTCTCCTTCTTCGATGCCCATGATTCTCAAGTTTGGTCTTTTGATGGAGTCAGTGAGTTCTTGCATTTTCTTTTCACAGGTCTTGAGTTGTTTAATTAGTAGTTCTTCAGTTTTTCCTTTAATTACCATTTCATCTTCAAGTTCTGAGATTCTGTCTTCTGTTTGTTCTATTCTGCTGGATTGGCCTTCCGTTTTGTTTTGCAGTTCTGTTTCGTTCTTTTTTCTGAGGTTTTCCATATCCTGGCTGTTTTCTTCTTTATTGTTGTCTATTTTTGTCCTGAGTTCATTTATCCATTTATTCATTGTGTTCTCTCTTTCACTTTGGTGTTTATACAGTGCTTCTATGGTTTCCTTTATTTCTTCTTTTGCTTTTTCAAATTCTCTATTTTTATTGTCTTGGAATTTCTTGAGTGTCTCCTGTACATTTTGGTTGACCCTATCCAGTATCATCTCTATAAAATTCTCATTGAGTACTTGTAGTATGTCTTCTTTTAAATTATTCTTGTGGGCTTCATTGGGTCCTTTGGCATAGTTTATCTTCATTTTGTTGGAGTCTGGATCTGAGTTTCTGTTCTCTTCATTCCCCTCTGGTTCCTGTACTAATTTTTTGCTGTGGGGAAACTGGTTTCCCTGTTTTTTCTGTCTTCCTGTCATTGTCCTTGGTGTTGTTACTGTCCCTGTACTGTGTAATTAAGTATTTTCTAGCTTGTAATAATAACAATGGTAATATTGAGAATGGAAGAGTGAGCTGAGATGGAAAGCAAGAAGTTAAAGAAAAGGGGAAAACAAATATACAGACAAGAGGGAGAAAGCAGAACAAGGTATCAGACAAGAGAGTTTCAGAGGTATTAACAGGGAGTGTTAGTGTACTAATCGACAGTAAGCTGAACAGACAATAGAGAGACAGAGAGAGGATTGAAAATCAAAGATAAAAAAAAATAAAAAATAAGTATATGAAAGTAATATCTATTTATAAAAATGAATTAAAATAAAATGGAAAATAGGAAATTAAAAAAAAAACCAAAAAACTTTCAAGTTTATATGCAATGCAATTTCAGTCTTAATAATTTGGATGTCCGTCTCAATCTCCAGTCCTGGAGTTGGTGCCTCAGATGTTGTTCTGTAGTTGTCTCATCAAAGGGGATGCATAAAGTAGAACAAAACTACACTCACACACACACAGAAGAAAAAAAAAAAAAAAGCCCCACCAAGTGTCCCCAGTTCAAATGCAATACAGTTTCAGTAAGTTTTTCGGCTTGCAGGTGTAATTCGGTTGTTCTCTCATCAAAGGTAGGGAGAAAAAGAAAAAAAAGCGTCTGGAGGCAGTTCTGAGAGTGGTATCTGCAACTGTGGCTTGCCTGCCTGCTGCTCTCAGCCTGTAGCTGGCGGTGTTATTTATGCAGATCTCTGGGGTGAGCTAGCACTCACCTGGTCCCACAGGCTTTGTTTGCTCAGAGTTCTCCTGTGCGGGGGCCTCTGCCACAGGCTTTCCCCTTTCCAATTACTGGGAAAGGTGACACTGCCCTGTGTTGTCAGGCCTGCGTGTTTATTTACAGTTCATGTGGGAAGTGGGTCTTCCCTCCTCTCACAAGCTTCCCCGCTCCTGGTTGCTGGGCGCGCCCCGCTCCTGCCAGAGCCTCTCCGGCCCGCCCGGCTCGTTTATTTACAGTCCCGGGAAGGGTTCCCTTCCCCCAATCTTCAGCGCTCAGGGCGCCCCACCCTCTTTCCAGCGTGTCTTAACTGTTCTTATTGCTTAGTACTCAGTTTCTCTTTTTTTCCCGGGTGGAGGTCAGTCTGTCCAGGGGGCTATGCTGCTCTGGCCCAGGCTTGTCTTTGGGGGAACCGCAGTACCGCGAAGCTCACCTGGTCCGCATCTTCCCAAGCCGTCTGGGCGCCGGCCACTGGCGGCCCCGGGGCCCTCCTCGGTTCTCCGTTTAACGTGAAGTGGAGATTCTCTGCGCCGGCTGAAGATGTGGAGGAGTCAAAGTTATGCCTTTTCTCGGTGATTATGCCTGCAAAGTGTGTCTCCAGCGTCTCTCCAAGATTTCACTATAGGAGGCTCGCTTTCTGCTTCCTACCTCTAGCCGCCATCTTGGAATCAGGAATGGGAATTTGTTTCTGAAATGCTCACTTCATTTTTTGAAAGTTTTCAATCTTCCCTAAAAAGCTACAATTTCCTTCAGTTGTTAATATGCACAGATGTGTAGATTAATAAAGGTAAAACTGTCCAGATAGATGTTGACCTATTAACTACAACAGAAATGAAAATTAAACATCTTTGAACCAGAACCATACTATTCTTTCTTTTCTGAGGAATTGAGTAATACTTACTCACAAAAGTTATGGTTTTAATACGTCCTGTAAAATGCAAAGTACCTCAAATTAAAATATGATTATGAAACAAAACCATATTTTCACTTGTTTACAGCTTTATGGATACAAGATAAGTGAACAAAGAGCTAAGTCTGGATACTGATGCAGAAGCTTTCTTCTCTCTACCAATAGTTGTCATGTTCTTCCTTAAGTTCTGAATGTGATACACAAGCCCAAAGTACCCCATAAACATTTCCTCAAGTCCTATTCTTTAGTGACACTACAACTTACTCCAATAATACTGGCTTTTGGCCAGAAGACAATACATGAAAGGACCCCATGCCACAACTCTACTGTGAGCAAATGCCAGACAGGCATGGGCAGCAATCTGGGCTGTGGTCAGAAAAGAGCCTGAATGTTAATGATATGTATTTTCCTTTTCCCATGTGAAATTTTTTTGTTTTCTTTTGTAAAGCAACATCATTTGCTATGCAATAAAATTATGATACAAAGAAGTTAAAAGTTTACACAAAATTGAATTCAAGTATACCACAATAAAGAAAAATGCAGTGGACTAGAAAAAATTAGTTGGGAAAAAATGGAAAAATAACTATTCAACTACAGGCAGTGTGCATGTAACTCCATCCAAAACAAATCTTAAATTCAGAGAAAACTGTTAATACTACTAAAGTATAGCAACTCATGTGTTTGATTTCTCAAATGTGATCAATTTTTTAAAAAATTGTGATTTTAAAGTTTCTTTAGAAAAGCACACTTTGAAGACCCAATTATTAGTGGTCTGAGAGAGGCTGCATCACCGAGAAGCCAGGAGGCTCCTCCAGGCACTGTCAGTGTGACCTGGACCCCTGAGCAGGCCTTACATCAGACACCCAGGCTGTCTGGAGCCCAAGGCCAGGATGATTTGAGCTGAGATGGCACACAGCCAGGCAAAGGCAGACAGTGATGTTCTCTGCCTTTTGCCCTCCAGCTGTCAAAAGGGCCTTCAGACATGTCAGGAGCCAAGTTCAGCAGCTGTCAACAGAGCAGGGCTTGGCCTTGACCCAGATTTGGATTTATCCCTTTCATGTCACCGCTTATAACTAACTGCTGTTTCCTGGAGGGAACTGATACACAGATACCTTTTCACTATACACAACTGGAGGACCAACCTGGGCACAACTGGGGATATCACAAATAGTCTGCTGTCTACGGGGGAGAACGAATTCACCCACAGACATGAGGATGCAAGACAGAGTCACAGGGGCACATCAGAATTGAGACAAGCTCTGTGGAGCTTTTATTCTTTCTGGGAAAGACAGTAAACAGTAGAACTTGAAGGACAGTCAGACAATTTCAGAGGGAATGATAGAGTTATGGACAAAGTGGGGAAATTTATAACATTCCATCCATATGGATTTATTGATGCAAAAACTCTTACTCTAGTTTTAATGTTTCCTATGTAGATGAGTTCTCCATTTGATAGATGTATTTCATTTAGAGAAAATTCTGGCTGTCTTTTAGGTTGCAGAGTGATCATTTCAACTGCTGTTTCAAATTATTTGGTCATTATGGATTCTATTAGTATATTCTTGCTTAATTCAATTTTAGTAATGTACACATTGCTATAAAATTATTTATGTCAGTTGGTTTTTCAAGCATTCAAAACAATTATTCTACTTTGCCAATATGGTTCTTTTAAAGCATCATTCCAGACACAGAAAGAAAAATATTGCATGGCCTTGCTTATATGTGGAATCTAAAGTAGGTGAAGACATTTGAGAGAGATAATAGAATAATAACTACCAGAGATGGGGAAGTGGGGAAAATTGAGAGACACTGAGCCAAGGGTAAAAAGTTGGAATTATGTAAGATGAGTAAGTGATTAAGTGTAGGCATTTAATGCAGCACATGAGAGATATACTTAATACTACTGTATTGTGCACTGGACATTTTTTGATAGAATAGATTTTGTGTGCTCTTGTCACAAAATGGTACATTTTTGGTGGTACTGGGGATTTAACTCACGACTTTACATTTGATAAGCAGGTACTGTACCTCTTGAGCCACTCTTCCAGTCCTTTCTCTCTGGTCATTTTTGAGATAGGTCTCACATTTTGCCCAGCCTAGACCCTGATCTTCCTATTTTAAGTTTCTGCCATAGGTGGGGCAAGTGGGTGACACCATGGCCATATTTAATTCTCTGAATTCTTTTTTTTTTTTTTGCCCAGGCTGTTGTGAAACCAAATCTTCCCAATCTCATTCTCTGGCATAGCTGGGATGACAGGTCCCTGTACCCAGTTATTGGTTGGGATGGGGTCTTATGAAGATTTTAGTAGGCCAGGCCTTGAACTGCAATCCTCTGAATCTCAGACTCCCAAGTAGGTAGGATTACAGGTGTGAGCCTGTAATCCTACCTACTTTTATTTTTTATATATATATTCATTTAAAAAATGGGTATGTTAATTTGCTTGGCTATACTAATTATTTAATTAAGTATAGGTATAGCACATACCGTGCTATATTCCTGAAACATATATAATGAAAGATAAATACCCACTCTACCTGGTTATGCTTTCTTTATGCTGCCTCTCCCATTACTTGTTGACTAGCTTTGCTGCAGATTTCTCTATTAAATGATATCATTTACAATTTTTAAATATCCATTAGAATTTCTCATATTGTTTCTTGGTTTTATATTTCATTATTTTCTTTTTTGCTGTTATTAGTCTTCATTTTACTTATTTTAAGGCTTTTTTTGTGAAACATGAACAAATTGGTTATTAAAAAATTCAAAGATGTTTCAAAATATACAAAACAGTGAACATATGCAGCACATAAAAAGAATCAAGGAAAAAAATCACATGTTTCTCTCAGTGGAGAGAGAAAAGGCCTTTAACAAAATTCAAAAAGGCCTTTACAATAAAAGCCTGAAGAAACTAAGAACAGAGCACACATAACTCAACATAAAAAGTTTGTATGGGACAATCCTATAGCAATCATCATAATAAATGCAGAAAAACTAAAAACATTCCTTCTAAAATCAGGAACAAGACAAGAATGTCCACCTTCTCTAGTTATTTAATGTAGCACTTAAATACTATTTAGATGTTTAGTAACTTAATAAATGCTCATAAACATTCTATTTTAAGGCCAAAATATCCCTTATAAGACAAGGCTTAGCTACAATACTCTTGAAATTCTGTTATTTCCTTCTACAAAAGTGTGTTAGTAGCCTCAAACCATTTTTAGTAAGGACAATTTAGCCAATCAGAGCATTTGTCAGTGAAATGGATTATGCCTGGAATATATTGTTTTCTCAAACAAGAAATTGAGATCAACACTGGACAGTCTTTCCTAAGCTAGCATACTAGGTCATCATAGCAAGTAGCATGAACTCCAACAGCACATCTCCAAAATGGGTCTGCTATCTTCTCCATCTTAGGGCTATTCTTATTGCCATCTATTTTCAAATATTTGTAACTGCCATTATGACATTTTTAATGTTTGAATTATTTAGTTTTTCTTTATATTTTCCAAAAGGATAAAAATTTTCAAAGCTGTCTCTTAATCAATGATTTCTAAATCCACTGACCTGTCATGAGAGAATTCTGATTTTTGTTTTTTTGGTTTTTTTTTTTCTTTTTTTGATTACTTGGAGTTGGACTCTGGGCCTACACCTTGAGCCGCTCCGCCAGCCCTTTTTTCTGAAGGGTTTTTTCAAGATAGGGATTCCAGAACTATTTGCTCAGTTTGGCTTCAAACCATGATCCTCCTGATCTCTGTCTCCTGAGTAGCTTGGATTACAGGTGTGAGCCACTGGTGCTAGGCTAAGAATTCTGATTTATAAAAATTCCTTGAAATAATTTTTGAAATTTGCTTTCTGTGCTGTTGGAAATAACAAATATTGTTCATTTGCTGCATGCTGTCATTATTTTGTATGTTCCCATTTATTTTTATTACTCAATGTGTTAAACAAATCATCCATGTCCATATCAATGTGTTACTCTTTGATCTAACAGTAGTGGTATTAATTCATCTCTCTCTTATTCCATTAACTTTTGTTTGACATATTTTTGAAGCTTTGGGAAAAACTAATGTGAAAAATAAAGCTGATCTTGTCTTCTGAGCAGATCTTTGCTTTCAGTTTATCAGCACTAATGTGTTACTTTTATGCTGGCTGTCTAACGTTAACATTATAGCAGCAGATTTTTGTAAGAAATCAGAAAGTTTATCTTTTTGAATACCTTTGTTTTCAACTTGCCATTTTGTTTGAACAATCACTTGTTATTACCATTTCTTTTTAAATATATTTTTTCTAATTACATCTCTTTTTAAACATGTGAGTTTAGTCCATTAACATGTATTGGAATTATGCTTATACCTAAATTATTTCTATCATCTTATCCCGTGCTTTCTATCAAATCACATTTTTGCTTACTTGTTTATATTTCCCCCCTTTCATTAGTTTTGATTTAATGAATTTTATACATACCCTAATTTCACCCCTCTTTGAGAAATAACATATAATATTTTATTTTTGTTGTTTGACTGGACATTCTTATTTTATATCACCACAGATGCTCAACTATAAGTTAACCTGATCAAGTATATTCTGCAGCCTCACTGGAACTGTGTAAGTATAGTTTTTTATATAACTCTTGTATTGTATTTAGATTTATATTCTACCCAAGAGCTCATTTTTTCCATTCTGGAAAATTCTTAGATATTTTTTCTTCTATGTTTTTTTTCCCCTGTATTAATATCATTATGTCCACAACACTTCATCATAAGTCCACATGAAGACAGAGTTGTCAGTGTCATGAAACCAGCATGCATTCCTGCTCACAGCTTGTGGGAGAGTGAAGGGCTCTGTTCCATGGCACACTTGCAGCTTCGCTGGAGTTCAGTTGATGCAGATTTGGCTACAGACACAGGCTTGGTTTTGGTCAATGCCCTGTGCTCTGCATTGCTCTCAAAGCAGCAAGCTACCTACTACATGTTTTTCACTGTGATTGGGTGAAACCTCCCACAAGAGTAATTGGTAATAGGCAATGATATTTTACTTCTAGGTTTGGACCTGTCACTTCTTCCCATCTTCCACTGGGCAAGTAAATCATATGCCTGAAAACAGTACAAGCAGGGAAGAACGGTGCTACTCTCACAAGGGGTTGAGAGGTAGAGGAGAATGTTTACTTGCTGAAAAACAGCTCACTCTATAACATCCACCATTCTCTATTTCTAAGTTTTTATCTAAGCAGATGCTGTAGTAGGTATTATATAATTTTTACATCTTGACCCTAAACAGATAGATAGATAGGTAATAAATAAACAATGCAATAGATACATATCAGAGTCTAAACTTTATTATCTGTATTACATTCTGAATGAATACCATGGAATTTCTTTCAATTTACTAATTCTCTGTTTATATTCTAGCTAAAATTTATACTGTAGTTTTATTTATCCTGACTTTTTAAAACTATTTCTCATTTGTTTTTCTCTAAATATGCCTATTTTAATTGTTATTCCTTATTTATTTCTGCCCTCTTTTCTGTATTACTTCAATTTCTCAAACCACCCTGAACATGGTTGTTGTGAAGTCTTGGTCAAACCACTCCATAAAATTTACTTAATCTCATATACCTTCAGCCACAATTATTAACTTGTGTGTTATCTTACCATTAGATTTCCTCACACACTTTGGATTGTTGCTTTTCAGGCTCATTGTTTAAGTCTAATTGCACTTGTTTTATTCTCCCTCACTCTCACCTAACCCTAGCTTTTTTATCTTTCAATTACAGCACTGCTCCCATGTCATTGATCATTTGCTTATTTCACACTAAATTGTGAACCACTGAAAAAGGCTACTATGTCCAGCAATGTCCAGCTTATACATGATTTATATGGATATTTGTGTTATAAACATATAATAAAACAAACACATTTCTCTGTACATGCTAACGGGTATTACACTCTTGGGTAATAATTAAAATGTCAAGGAGCAGAGTGATACACAACCATAATAATATTCCCCATTCTTGAGACACAAAGGGAGTAGGATTCCCAGGTCAATAATATCAGCTTGGGCTATGCCCTGACACTCTGTCTGAAGAAGGAGGACCAGGAAGAGGAAGAGGAGGAGAAGGAACAGGAGGAGGAAAAGGAGGAGGAGGAGAAGAAGAACACCAGCTACTTGGGAGGTGGAGGTAAGAGGATCATGGTCTCAGGCAAGCTGGGCAAAAAACACAAGACTGTACATGTAAAATAAAGTATAAACAGCAGGGGAGATGGCTCAAGAATGCTTAAACTGCAAGCACAATGTCAAGTTCAAACCCCAGTACTATCAAAAAAAATAAATAAATACAAATAAAAGTATCACAAAAGGACTCTAATTTCCATGCTATAACTGACATAATTAGGCTAATTCTTACCAGATTGTTGATTCAAAACACTTAAGTTTTTTCAATATCAGTTATCACAGTCATATTTTCCCTGAGTCTTGTGCCCTAGACATGTTAGGTTCACAATTCCCTGCAATGGTAGTAAGGATGGAGTCCAATTCTGATGACAGCGGGGAGGGAGACAGAGTCATTGTACACATTTATGTTCAGAGAAGTTGCAAGATGCTCCCTAGTGATGCCTTCTAAAGGGTAGAGAAAGATAGTTTTAAGAAAGTGTGTGTATGAGTTAAAACCAGCTGCAACCTTTCTGAAATATGATGTATTTACCACATTTAATATCTTTCTACTCTTTCTAACTATATTAACCTTGGATGTAACAGTAAATTTCAGATTGCTGTTTTGCAGAGCATGGAAATCCATGGCATGAACTATGGTTAAGCTTGTAGATAATTAATCACTACCTGTGCTTTCATAGAATTGGCTAAGTGTGCAGTCTGAGAAAATCAATATATGACAGCCCTAGAAGTCCTAACCTGTTCATTCATATTCCAGTCTGGAATTAGAAAACATCTGAGTGTGCACAAAATACACTGCACTATCCCAGTCAAAAGATGTGCCAGAGATAATTAATTCCAAATAACTAATGCTACAAGTGACTATGTGTAGCAGGTGCACTACAAAGATGTGACAATCTACTTTGAAACACTGTTTCATTTCAAACTTGTGAAGAAATTATCACAACCAGGCACTAAGTATCTCTGATCTTTTGTAAGAAATCTCTAAAATTGGATTGGTAACATCTAGCTTTATTTGAAATAATTCAAATCTCAATATCTATTATTTAATTATTTGTTTAAATTTTCTATTTCTTTAAATTACATATAGCTACCTCTCTACTTTCAGTGAGATTACATCCTAATAACCCTATCATAAGTTAAAATATTATAAGTCAGAAGGTGTCTAGTACACCTAACCTTCTGATCTGAGTTTTGCAACACATTGAAGGGCAGAATGTCTCATCCAGGCTTGTGATCATGTGGTAACATGGGGCCACATCTTTGTTCCTCTGCCAGTAATTCAATAAGTATTGACACACATCTGGATCACTACTCCATGGTAGATCCAAATTCAAAATTCAAAGTGATGCATATCACTTTTGCACTATCATAATGTTAATGGAATGGAAGTTGAACTATTATAAGCCAGGGACCATCTTTGTACTCCATCAATTCATTATCATCATTGGGCACAAAAAGAAACATTTCCTTCTGCAATCAGGAAACAATTTGTGTGAAGGATATTATTCAGTGCACAAGATCAGGAGGAACCATAAGGATCTGTGTTCTAATAAACAAGATTCTACACAAGAGTTCCGGGTGCTCCCACAGCATTCTCCAATCAATCACCAAGACTGGACATGGGAGGAGGTGCACCTCCTGAGCTGATCATGCTGGCAGAGTGAAACTACCACAGCTGCACTTCCATGAGTTGGCCTTCTGGATCTGCTAGCCTATCTAAAACATAGGCAGCCCCCCAGAGTGCCTTCTGATAAGCAAGCTGTTTATATCTTCACTGAGAAAGTTGCTCTTACCCTACTGGAAGGGATGGCAGCAAGAATTTATACTACATTATGTTCACTACAAAACCTGCCCCTTGAGGAATGAGAGTCTGGGACTTGGAATTCATTCTCTTACAGACCCCTGGCTCATACACTGTTCACAATTCTGTTTTTCAACCAACACTGTGTGATCTTATGAACTTTATCCTGTGAGGTACTGCACTTTTGGAAGCCACTCTCAGGAAACTTGACTCAGAGTTTGGCATGAACCAAATGCATATAAACAGAGAAGCATCTATCATGAAATGGCACAGGCAAAAAATGATGAAGACTTGCTGTTAGCCCTGACCCACCCTCCAACACAAAGTCCTCATTCCAGGCCATGTGATTGTACCTCTTCTATAAAATAGAAAGAAAAATATGTATCCTGTAGCAAAACCTGCTCCTCTTTTAGAGTCTGGTCTCTCCTTTTCTTTGTAATGTTCACTGAGCATAATTTTTCCAACTACAGACTACATTTCTCAACCTCCCTGGCAACAGGAATATTTGGGCCAGTGAAATGTGATAAGCATGTTGTTCATTTTCAAGTTGTGTCCTTAGAGACCAAGCCACATGGCTTGGGCTTCCTTTTGTTCACTGGCTGGAAAATTTCAACAACTGAAACCATCTTGGAAAGTGTGCTATGAAAATAATTGTAAATCCACCATCATCTTTAAGACCCAGCTAGTTTTTATAAGGGCCACAGAGTTAAATTTTCAACTAGAACTCGTGCATTTTCATATCTGTAAAAGTGTCACCAACAGCAACAATTGCTCCAAAAATGCAATTTTAAAAATTTATTATCTTGGCTGTGGAGTTGGGAGGGTGGGTAGCATTTCAAACAGCAGTTTAAAATGTTTCCCCCAAGACTTTGGAATGATTGTTACTCCTATACCAAGGCAATGACCAATGTAGTGGTTCTTCCAATTATTACTTGTATCAATTTGAGTTTTACATTTGGGGATCAAAGAAATGAACATTTGGCTTAGTGGAAAGAAAAAGTGTGAGCCATATCTCAGTCAGGACTCCATTATGAGTCCTATATATTCTAATCCTGATGTTTCTGATTCTTGAGAATCAGTATTAACACAGTCTTGTTTAGAAACTCAAAATATCTTCGTATTCAACAGTACAGGAATGCTTCTTGGGTTTCTTTGGGGAAAAATCTAGGGTAGTGATTTTCAGATACACCTTCCATGGTACTTCAGGATCCTTACTAACAGGAATCCAGCTCTCTTTCAGGCCATGAGTTCTGGGCCTGAGACTGTCTGTAATCCAGAAATGAGGCCAGATGTTATAAATATTTATTGATGCAACTGCCCTCATGGTAACTGACTTTATTTTTATTTTATAATTTAAGCCATGCTCTTGAGACTGCTCATCCACTTTGGCCCTAGGAACACCATGCTCCAGGAGCCCTCTCCCCATGGCTCAGCTTCCTTTGTTGGTACTTTGATCTCACACTCATTGTGATCATTTCATTTACCAAATTTCTGATATGTTACTGATAATATCTAAACTTCAGTTGGAGATATTTCATTGCCTTGCAATTTGGATCTCTATTCTACAACAGTACCTCCTAGTTTCAGTTGTGAACTACAGAGAAAAATCATCACTGAGCCTCTCAGTGAAGCTAGTGCTGCCTTGTCTAATGAGCTCCTTCTCCTTTTAGAAAAGGAGTATGTTCCTTGTGAAACATACTCAGCTTGGTTTTCTGGTCTTGATGAGATACCCACTCTACTATGCTCATTACTCTGAGTTTTCTAAACACTTCCTCAATCACCATCCATAGATATTCTGAAATTTCTGCTTTGCTTTGCATAAGGTATTGTTTCTTCCAAGAACTACCCTCACAACTTAGTATCACATGATATCCCATGACTGAAGAGTGTTTGGTCCTACATCATGGGAATATTGTATTTATCAGAAAATTATCCTTAACCAACCTTATGTCTTCCATTCTTGATACAGCAATGTAAGTACCTAATTTCATTCATTTTCACTCTATACTTGTTAGATAAGGCCTGAGTCTTCCTTAGAGTGCTGACACTTTTCTACCTAAGCAGGCCCAGCATTCCCAAGCTAGCTAATGTTGTAACTGGCCCAAGTTATTTGGCCAGGTTAGAGGGCAGGGAAGATCCTACAGTGACATGTGGTATCTTTCAAGCCAGAGGCCTATGCATCATCTTCAAGCAAAGGAGATACTCTGATTTAACAAGAGGACATGATCAGCTCTTATAACAAAGAAGATATGGGATAATGTTATGAGTTAAAGTTTTTTAGTGCATTGTTTCTGATGTGCCCATCGCAAGTATCAGTTTCTTCTCAACTGGAGCTCTGGTCTTGGCAATGCAGACTTGCCAGAGTTTATAATTCAGCCAGATCTGTGCTCTGGGCTTCTTATAATCAAGTTCCTAAGGCTCAGCTTTTCTGTCATATAACTTCAGAAAAGAGGTAAAAGTCACTTTAAATGTTGCCAAGGAGCCATATTACTTATATTTCACCTTACAGTATAAGTAATCACTTTCTTCTTTTTTATAGATCTTCTCCAATGTATCAAGACCCAGAACAACTAGCACAAGTTATAGTCCCATTAATTCATTTTTCTGCTCCTGTAATTGAGATGTTGTAAATGCCTATGTACATGTGTCACCATTTTACCTTTAGTATAACATTGTGGATGTTTTGGGTGGCTTAACAGACATGTATTTTCTCATAGTCCTGGAAGGAGGGGTTCAAGATCAAAGGGTTGGCAATGCTGAATTCTCCTGAGGTGTCTTTCCTTGGTGTGTAGTCCAAATTTCCTCTTCTTATAAGGATATCAGAAATACTGGATTAAAAGCCATCCTAATTGCCTCATTCAAACTTAATTGCCTCTCTGAGGTCCTGGGGGTTAGGACTTCTACACATGAACTTGGGCAGAAACAACATAACCCACACCACCCTGCTAGAGCACACCAGTGACTATCAATACTGCACTTATCACCAATTACACAATCCACATTGACAACAAGGTGAAGTTCAAACACACTACAGTTTTCCAGGTCTACAGCTGGTATGATCTATACCCTGGTTCCCTGAACTGAATGTGAGTGAGTTTATTAGGGCACAAGTGAAGGAAGCCTCAGGACCTGCTATCAAAGTCATCCAGTCTTCATCAATTACATCATGATACCATGCAGACTATTTACTACAAAAGACTATAAAAGAGATTCCAAATACAAAATGTATGGTAAAGGAAAAACTTTGTTTTAGGATATAAACTATCCATTTAGTAGACTATCCTGAATTACCGCATTTTTGGTACATCTCTAATTTGTCCAAAAATGTATTTGTTGCTATTTCTGGAATGGTGTATCCATATTTTTCAATGTAAATCTTACACAGTGCAGTCATTTTGTTCTACTGATCATTAAATAAACTAACACAAAAGAACTTGTTATGATTAAAAACAGGGACACAATAAGCTTTATAAATTGAAATACTGGATGCAAAATTTTAATAACCTAAGAGTAATTATCCAAGTGCTCAAATGAAGTCTAACATGAAGAAAGCATTAAAATATACATTATTTATTTGAAATAAAGTGTTATGATGTGAAACCTACACATAAAAACAATAATTTTCATTGAAGCATTTGTTTTCATGTATGGTTCACTCCTTATTTTTTACTGGGGGTATCATAACACCAATGCTTGTGTCATTTCATTTCCTACCTGTTCTTTTTCTTCTTAGGGAAATAAGCAGTCCTGAACTTGCTGATGAAGTGTTGACTTTTACAGGTTACCAAAATTCTGAAATGGATTTTGAGATGCACTCATGGAGGGCAACATGTCATGATGAGTTTCATCACAAGAAACAAAGAAAAAAATGGTTAAAATTTTATTTGTCAGAATTTTCCCAATCTGTACCAGAAAACTGACTGGTATGGCAAACCCACTGTAACATTATACAACAGTTTTATTTAACCAAGATCAGTGTTAAAGATAATTTGTGAGTAGATTACTATAGAAAGATGCAAGCCATTAATGTTATCCATAACATTATAGTATTATGTGTGCATATATTAAAACACATACACTCACTCTCAAAACAATGCAAGCTGATGTGGTAGTTTAGGTGACTATGCAGGGTCTGCAAAACCACAGTTTTGTCTGCCATCTAGGAAAAACATTGGTAAAACATCTGCCACAAACAGACCTGCTTCTGTATACGGCAACATCCTCTCGTTACAAGGTAAATGCAATCATTTGGTCCTTGTTTGGGATTTTGTCAGCCTTCATCCCTCTTATCTTTCAATGCAGACCCTTGAGCAATGAAAGATGTCTGAGTATAAAACTCAAAGAGTATATCATAGAAATGCAAAATGCAATATATGGGGCATAATAATTAGTTTATTATTATAAATTATATAATACAGTAATTATATTAATCTATTAAACTATTAATCTAATTAGTTCCTAACCATTTAGTTATGAGTTGTTAAGAATTTTAGTAAAACATTTTCACATAACAGGGAAAGATAAGCATTTAAATTACATGATAGAAAGTTGGGAGTTTGACATTCCAGGTTTAATTTTATTTTGAATTACTCAAATAAATCAATACGAATTTCATAGTTTTGAATTCCCACAGTGTTTGATTTTAACCTATATTTATTGAATGAAATTCAGGAGCTAGTCCACTCATGTCTTGGTTTTGTCTAAATATGCCAGGATAAGAAAGTACTACATATCTCCTCTACACCTACACTTGTGAAAATATAATTATTAAAATTATGTATTCTTTAAAGTGTTGCATATAGGAAATTTCATGGTATGTATTAAAATATTATTCATTATGTCACTCATTATCAATTCAGTCAAATCAGTGCTTTCCTTTCACTTTCATGTTAACCACTAATTGTATATTAGACATCTGTGAAAGAACACAACCATCTTCAAAATCTTTTAGCCACCCTTACAGGGGATGTGACTCCTGGAGTTAGGCCAGGGAACTACATAACCACATTTCAAGACTTGAAGGGTTTTCTTCAGTGAACTTCATTAAAACTAAGTTTCTTTGACATTAAAACATTGCTTACCTTTGCAACAATGTTTCCTAGTGAATTAGTTCTTGTGTGGAATGTCTTTGGAATTATCCCTGAAACATCATTGATCTGAGGTTCAATTGAGAACTTCTATCCAAATGAGCACATCCTTTTTGCAGAACTTTATGCTATCAACACATACAATGATGGTAAATTCACCACTATGAATTTTAAAAATTATAAACTTCAATGCATTTAGTGTTAAGTGTCACAGAACCAACTCCTTCATATCTAATGGGAAACACAGTGAATAATTTTGTTTTAACTCTTAATTTTTCCATATAGGAATGAAGTATTTATGTTTTTTCTATGAACATTTATAAAAGCTCATTGTCCAAAATTCACAAGGCTTCACTCAGATTCATAAAATAGTTGATTGTTTCATCAACAACTGAAATCATAAAATGGAGTACTTTGTGATTCTTTCAAGAGCCACAGTAAAGAATGTTCATGCATTAATACTATGCTTATGTTGACAAGCTAGTGCAGATATTTGTATTTCTTGCTCACAACACATATTACACTTGCCTTCTTAGGAACCTAGTGCTTTTAGAGAACCTATCCTTTTAGAGAAAAGTATTAGCAACCTATTAGGTCACAGAAATAATACATTTTTCCAAAAATAATTTTTGAGAGAAGACTAAGTTTGAACATTATTTTACATATATAAATTACCAAATCCTGAAATGATGTTGGGAAGTTTATTTTCTGATATAGAAATCAGGTGTCTATGCATGATCACATGACAGAATAACACATAAAAATTTCAGACTGCAGACCAATGTAACAACTATTTATAGGAGTGGCTGCTATGTGTCAGATACACTGATGGTAATTTTATTTTCAAGAGTCATGTGCCTTAGTTTCTCTGCATTAAGGGCAACAAATGCTAGCTAGTTTTTTAGGTGTCTTACCTTAAAGCAACTGAGGCCAATAGGAAAAGGGGACCAGGAACTAGAGAAAAGGTTAGATCAAAAAGAATTAACCTAGAAGGTAACACCCATGCACAGGAAATCAATGTGAGTCAATGCCCTGTATAGCTATCCTTATCTCAACCAGCAAAACCCCTTGTTCCTTCCTATTATTGCTTATACTCTCTCTACAACAAAATTAGAGATAAGGGCAAAATAGTTTCTGCTGGGTATTGAGGGGGGGGAGCGGGAGGGGGTGGAGTGGGTGGTAAGGGAGGGGGTGGGGGCAGGGGGGAGAAATGAACCAAGCCTTGTATGCACATATGAATAATAAAAGAAAAATGAAAAAAAAAGAGTCATGTGGACTTCAATAAATACCAAATGTTTCCTGAATGTCATATCCTTATCTACAATAACAGAATGAACAGGTAAGAATCAACATCACAAATACATTTGGAATCCACATTTGAAATGTATGAATCACAGATATTAGTTATTATACAGATATTGTTTTACAAGTTTTGGTGAAAGACAGTGTTCTTTGTAAATTCTCAATAACCATTGTATGTTTTGGGTGCTTACAGAACATGTAATAGTAACTCCTTCCATCCATTCAGCATTCAAAATATTTTAGGTTATTCTATACTCCAGGGATATTTTACTGTATACTATACTCCAATTAACATGGTAAAATTCTTGGTCTTATAAACTTAAGCAAACTAAGAAGTATTATAATTTTTAATTTCCTGGAGGAAACATGCACAGATAAATTCAACTAAGGAGAAAGTATGTTGAGGAACAGCTAATTTGATGAAACAGTAAGAATAACTTTATGAAGAGGTTGCACCTCAATAAAGGAGAAAACTCGTACATGATTGGTATGACAAAACTTCCAGGAAAGAACAGCAAGTATGATCCCTATGAGGAAGGGCAAAGCCTGGAAACAGAAGGAAAGGATGTGTGTGGATCCAGCTGAACTAGTGAAGAGTGGTTGAGAGGAACTGTGGTTAGATTATGGAGACACCAGCTTGTGCTGTATGGCTAGAAAGGACTTGGATTAGCTTTGGAGGGATTTCATTTTTAATATGATGTGAAACTGTGCATGGGTTTTCATGTTTAAAAGATGTTTCCAACTGTTCTGTAGAATGACTGAAGATGTCAAAAATGGAAGAAAGTAATGACTTATTACCAATTTCTGTGAGAGTGGGAAATTAAATAAGGAAGTTAGTTGTTGAGATCAAATGTGCTTTGAAGGAAGACCTGACAAAATATCCTCATTACAATTAGGTGTAAATGATTTTTTTAAAAGAAAGAAACATAAATGATTATCAGGGTTTCCATCTGAGATTATACCACTGGCTGGAATGGAGTAAGTAGACTGACAGCAAATTGTGTCTGGGGTTTTGGTGTCAAGGGGTGGAGACCAAGGATTTTCATTTGGACTGTCAAATATGAAACACCCAATGACAATCACATGGAAATTAAAACAAGCTTCTGAACCTCAGTCATGGATCAGAGTTAGTGTTGGAGATACAAATCCTGGGCGTTACCAAAGCAATATGATCAAAAGTACCTGGTGCTATGTTGACACAAGCAAGAATGATGATGGATGAGCCAAGGGGACCCCAGCATATTAGAAATCAGGAAGAAGAGCAGAGATACCACAAGAAACAGAGTTTGAGCAAGGAGTAGAACAGAAGAAAACTTTAATAATGTGGCACCTGAGGAGCAAAGTGACATAAAGGTGGGAAGAAAGAGGAGTTAGCAATTGTTTCAAGACAGAAAATCAATATGAAAGCCTCCATGACTGACCTTGACAGTAACCCTGGTGAGGCCCCATAAGGTTGTTCAATAAGGCAATAGCAAGGGGAGAATGGAGAGAACTAATATGAATACTGCTTACTGAAGAAGCTTCCATAGAACCCTGAAATCAATTGCCCAAGTGCCAAGCTAAGGGTGATTCACAGGAGACAGCAATGCCATTTCCTAAATAGAACACACACATATTAGGATAATTTGAATTCAGTTTCAAACATCTTGACTTTATGGTACCCAAATCACACCTGCAGCTGAGAGCAACTGTGTCACAGGCCTCAAGCCACACTTGAGAAGAAACAAACATCAAAGAGAACTTTAAGGAGCCCCAGTACCAACATTCAAAGAATGGATTGGACAAAGTGAGCCTGCATGAAAATTCAGGAGAACAGGGAATAGAATGACACACATGTGTATGTGCTTCTTGAGTGATGATGGTAAGTTGTAAATTTCCTTGTCTTCACCTTTCCCAAACTCTTTCATCAGGTTCCAAATCTACACATGGAGAACAAGCAGATTAATTCAGTTTCATCTTGAAGGAGAGAAAAGGAAAGAGTTCTACAAGAAGGTGGAGATAGACAAATTCTTTTCTTTTTTCATACAGACTTCTCACAAATGCTGCTGACTTGAGGCATGCTGTGACCACAGCTTGATGAAATAGAAAGGAGAAACATCTTGAAGCAGGCCAATCTGAGGTTAAATTCTGATTTTCCACTTGCTAGATGTGTAGCCTTTTGCAGTTATTTCATTTCCACAGCTCAGTCTACTCATCTATGGAGAGAGAATCATGAAAGAAAACTGTCATTTTCCTGTAAAATAAGGCAGTTTTATAATTGCTTCTTAATTCTAAATAAAAAATCTTTATACTTAGAAAACAAATGTCAATCTGATATGAGTTTGTATGTACATTATTAAAGCACTGGCTTTCAGGCTGGTTGTATGGCTCAAGAGGTAGACTGCCAGCCTAGAATCTATGGTCCTGAGTTCTAACCCCAGTACCAAAAAACAAAATAATAATAATAATTTTAAGCACTGTATTTTTCCTGGTGATTTTATATGCTCTAATCCTCTTGCATGCCCTTGCCTGGTGTCCATGTTTAACCCTTTATTTTTGGCATGAGGCAGGGCTGAGAGGATGCAGGTAATGCTGGGCACCATGAGTCTATGAGCAAAGGAGGCCTAACTCAGTCAACACTGCCTTAGGTTGCTGTAATTTCAGCTCCATCCATGTTCTTCCCTAATACACTGGAGTCACCCTGAGCCCTGCATCATGCCTGCCAAACGTCTATTTTTTCTAATCTGAGGGCCTGCAGAAGATAATGCAGCCCAGGCCTCCTCACCTTCAGCTCTAAGAGTAGAGGGCTTCAGATATGAGATGGCTGGCACCCGACCCCCAGGACACTGCTTCTCTTCACACTGTCAAACCACTGACACCAAATACCTCAGATGGATGACAGAATCAAACTGAATTTTCAGTTTTCCTGCACTTTGAAAACATGATTTTCTCATCTTGGTGCTTGACCTGATTCTATAGGGGCTTGGTCATCAGGGTGCATGGAACCACATAGGGTGCCACACCCTTGCTTGTGTTCCCTGATCACTACCCTGACCCATGCTACAGAGTCCTTACTTCCTTTCCTGATCAATCAGTCCCCCAAATGTCTGTTAATTTGTGTTCAAGAGATCCCAAGGAGTAAAGTGATCATAAACCAAATCCCATGATGTGACTTTAGACTTCAGGTTGTCCTCAGACTTGGAAAAGGATGATACATTCTCCACAGTCCTCTATGAATATTTAAGTACCAAATCCACCAACTATGCACCTGCCGTTCATCTTCCCCCTTCGCAACCTGCTGTCTCGCCTCCTTTCTCCTGGTTTTCTGTTTTCCTTATCTAATCCCCAGCTGCTGACATCTGTCTTTAAAGCTCTCTGCTTTGCAACTCCTGTAGTATTTCTCAGTGGACTCTGGCCAAAGGTGGTTCACTTAAACAGTACCCCACAGCACAGATAAATAATCCAAGAACCCCCACTCTCCAACCTATAGCAGAGCTACAGGAGCCAGAGATACACACACACACACACACACACACACACACACACACTCACATACACTCAGAGGATAATTCTGTACACCTGGAGCCCCTGACTAGACCAGTCCACTCAACTCTGCTCTCCTTTCCAGTAGAAGAGCAGTCCAGAAAAAATCCCACCATCTCCACCAGAAGAAGCTTGTGATGCAATGAGGAGAGTATGAAGTGTGAGAGGATTGGTAGTGGACATCTCCTTTTTCTTCTGCACCATCCTCATTGCTCACCTTAGACCCCAGACCCAGCTCTGGTGCCCTCCCTTTCTCCCATTACCTGGAGGGATCATGAAGAGGGCTCTGTCTACTCCACATCCATAGGCTGCATAACCAGTGTGAACCTCGAAGGGTTGGGTAGTCACTGAATGACAGAGAGTAGGAGCCTGTGGGCCAATGTCCCATCCCTTTCTCAGAATTGGTCATTTCTTGACTTGAGTCCCAGTTGGAAATGTTTTCTATGGTGCTTGTCATCTTGTGCAACTATAATTGTCCAGCCTCATTATACATTTTATGGTCTCTACTAGTTGAGGTACATTCTGCTGAAGCAAGTCCTTAATAAAATTCCAACTTATGAAATGATGTTGACCCAACAGATTCTATTCCATGGCTAGAAGACAGAAGCAGACCATTTCTGAATATTGTAAGTTACAAGAGGACATTGATGCTAGAATAATAATTTTTCCTCTACTTCCTCATTTGCTTAACTGTGTCTCGCTGATAGTTCTAGCTGTTTGGATATGTTGTTTTGTGGCTTTGTCACTGAGTAGTTCAGGAAGTTCTTACAGCTCAATAAAATGAGTTAAATGAATAAAATAAACTTCCCTTCAAATAGAGTGATTAGTGATCAAACTACCATTTGCTTCACTCGATGCCAACTGTTTATTGGTTTTCTGCTATATAGCCATTACACTATCTTAAAGATAGATTAAGTTGTATGTAACAAAATATGGAGAGAGAACTATTTTATTTAAGGGCACACATTTGTGCAGAGGCACATGTGCACCATGTTAGTGAGTCCCAGAGAGCTCCCTGATTCCACCACATAGCCTTTCCAGGTAGCTTTATCCCAGCCTTGGGTAGGATGGCAGCTTAATCATTGTGCTTTTCTCCTAATCATGATCCAAATTTAGCCAGGTACTGGGACAGTTCAATGGTTCATCCATCATGGTCAAAGTGAAGGATATAATAGAAAGATGGCCTTTTATCCTCAAATGTCAAGTTGCCTCATTTATTTATGCTTATGAGATGGACATTCAGATGCATTTGGAAATTCACATCACAATATCAAATATAGAGATGTTGGCAAACCAAGCAAAGACTCCAACTATAGAAAGATGCTAAAAGATGAAGAAATTAGAAGCATTTGTGTTCCCCAGGGCAAAACAATCTACCAAATAATGGGAAAATGTGTCAGTACACTAAGGAAGCTATTGCTGAAAATAAAAAGGGATACAATTAAGGGAAGCTGAAAACAATTGTGATATGAATGGTTATTAATGGTAGATGTGGAAGCATATGGGGAAAATATTCCAAAGAAATGTAATACTAAAATATTTTGTTGATGTAGATGATGTAAGCTACATATCTGTGTGCACAGGAAAACTGTATTGTCCACATATAAAAGGTGCTTGTGTCTCTCCAGCCACTCATTCTCCTCTTTTTATCTTCCATCCACTTCATATAGGGCTGTGTGGTAGAAGGCACTGATGCTCGTTTATGTGATTGCTTTAGAATCCCTTTCTTTGATTTTGCTTAATCTGAGTGGGAACAAAGGGACAGAATTGTTTTCTCTTTGTTGTTTGTTAGCTGGTTGGAATGCTTGGTGGGTTTTTGTTTGCTGTTTTTGTTGTTGTTTTGTTTATTTTGTTTTTTGCCAGAATTTTTCTATGTATCACAAGCTGGCATCAAACTCACAATCCTCCTTCCTCTGCCTCCTGCCTCTGCCTCCAAGTGCTGGGTTTACAAACATGCTCCACCACACCCAGCCTGGAGTAGGTTTTATTTCCTGTAAATGTAGGATATGTAACGGTCAGCACAAATGATATTAAAATACAACTGACTTTTGTAAAGAGTGACTAGTGGCTTCCAAATCTGGTGTTCATTGGACAGTACTATTCCATTGGTCAGCCTTGGTCCATCACCTTGTAAATCCTAGGTCTTCCTCTTAAGGAGGTATGAGAAAGTCACTTCTCTTTGGGTGCAAGCAGGAACTCACGTAAGTGGAAGATAATCTGTTTCATCAAGTCTCAGAAGGAAGACAGACAACTTGTCCAATGGAGCAAAGATTCTGCATGAAAACCACTTTAGCCATTATGAAAGCCTACAAGTTCCTCCCACAATCTTGCTCTGGTGGTTGTCTTCATCTCAGCTGTAGGCTGGCAGGGATGTGGACAAAATAGACTTCCTATCAGGTGTGTGGGACACCTATATGGTTTATTGATACCCTGAGAGTACCTCACCATGTTTGGAAAATTCATAAACCAAGAAAATCTAGTGATAGTGACACGGTAGCTACTGGACTCATAATATCCCCTTTTCTTTCTTTTTGAATGGGCACAGTACTGACTATGCACCAATATTGCTGTTTACTGTGCACAATCCTTGAAAAGACATGCATTTTGTTCTATTTCTCTCAAGATGATTTGAGCACATGGAAAGGATCAAATATTGTTGTCCATGAACTACTGAAGCAATTGTAAGGAATACTTAGTCACATGATCAGTAACATTTTTTCACGAGCATCTTCTGCACAGCAGTCATTGTGCTGCAGGTAGCCTGTGGTAGAGAACAGAGCAGCAGCAAGGTTTACAGATCAAGGTTTACATCCTGGCTCTGCCTCCTGTGCTGTTGAATACAGTTATCTGTGACTGCAATAACACCCACTTCCAAAGACTCCATGAGGATATAAAGAGACAACTGATTGCTAACTGTCTAACCAAAGCTGTCATTAAAATTGTCCTATTGCTTCACTTTGGGAGGTAGCTGAAGACACAAGGGAATGCAACATTCCTAAGGTTTAGGGACAGCACAGAAACTGAGTTCACAAAATGCAATGCAGTCATGAGGGCAGTTATGTAAGAGCTGGATGTCCAGTAACACTTGCAGCCCAAAGCACAAAATCACGCCTCAGACAAGAAGATGACTCACCATGTGTTAACTATGGTTTCCAGGGAACTATTATCCCACTTGGGCTCATCTGCCTCCTTAGTATAGATTGCTCACCAATACCTCCCACACGAATTAAGTGGCACATACTTCTTAATATTTGATACATCTCAAGCAAGATTTATGGGGTTTACTTCATTCTCCGTCCTCCTATTCCAACATTCCTTTGGTCCAGGCATGTAACTAGGGAAGAAAGACTCCTTGCTATCACAACTCAATGAGGAACAACAGCATCGCCAGTGCAAAAGACATGTTATTGGATGTCCCCCTCACATGCTGGGGACACAGAGTTTTTGAAGTACTTCACCAGTTGAGATCTGAGTTCCTTAGGCCTGCTAGCCAGGGCCTCTGGGACTGGGAACAGGGATAATTGACTTTTGCAAGCTCTTGTTCCTCCCCTGAACATTGTCCAATTGGGGATGACCTCTCTCTGGATATCATTACATTAGTGACTCCAGTGAACTATCCATAATTGCTGATATTTGACTATCTTGGTCCTACAAGAAGTGGACTCTGCATGATCCAGCTTGATGGCTCTTACTCCACCTTTGGACTTCAACTCAGACTCTAGGTTCCTCCCATATCATCTCCTGGATGAGCCTGCTGGATTAAATGCCCTCCACTGTGCACTCAGCATACATTGAAGGTAAGCAGTGTCACTTTCTACATTGCATTATAATTACAGAGCATCTTATATGCACTACTTAGATTGTTGAGCACATAGCCAGCCTCTAGGGAACAGTCTTATTCCCTGTGTATAAATCAAGGAGCAGTGATTTCAAAATCACTGTAGGTTGGCTGAACAGTGGCTCTCATTAAGCATAAGTAGTTAATGTGATACAAATTATCAAGCATTCAGTTATGTAATAGATTCACACTCTCACACATATTTTTAAGTAATTCTGTGGTTAAGATATTAATATTTCTGGACTAGGCATGGCAACACAGACCTATAATTTTGGTCACTCATAAGACAGATATAAGATTGCAATCCAAGACCTGGTGGCAAAAAAGGTGGAGAACTTATCTGAAAAACAAACCAAAAGCAAAAGGACTGGAGGCATGGCCCAAGTGGTAGAACACTGGCTTAGCAAGAGTGAGACCCTGAGTTCAAAACCCAGGACCATCAAAAGAAAAAGAAGTTATTGGTATTCCTATATTCTTAAGAAAAATTGTCATGAGCCATCACCTTCATCCTTAAAATTCGTTTTATTAACTGACAGATAAAAATTATATACATCCATGTTCACAACTTAATGTTTCCAAGCATATAAGCACAGTAAGTAAATCATGCTGATTAATATATTTATTTCACAAACTTATGCTTATTGTGAGAGCACTTAAAATTCACTTGCTTAGCAATTTCCAAATATCCAACTTCATTATTAACTAGAGTTACCATGTTGTACAATAGAGCTCCTGAACTTACTCCTACAATCCAGCTGAAGTTTTACATACTTTAACCAATATTTCCCCAACCCCCACCCCTACACTTTGCTCTTGGTGGCCACCCTTCATTTTGGCTTCTGTGAGCTCCACTGGTACATTCCACACATAAATGAGATCATGCGGTGTTGCTCTTCCAGTGCCCATCAGTGTCATTATCTGGGGAGAGAGAAGAGCAGAGGTTTAACAGGGCCTTGGGCCTTATCACAATTTTCCTGGAACATCAAACAACGTATTCCATGTGACTAATCCAAAATAACTTCTTAAGAACTACTTAAAATTAAATCAACATCCTGCCCTTGATCAGACCAAGCTTATACCCCTGAAATCCTTGTGTGGACAGGGGATTCCCTTCTTCAAAGTCTTTTGTAAGTACTTAGCTGATGACTGCAAGTACAGGCAGAATCCCCACATTTTCTACAACTAATCTCCAGGAATAGTGTCCCCAGTACAAATAAACTGAGACTCAGCCCATCCAAACAATGCATGTCTATTTCCAGAGCAGTTGATCTAGATTTTTGATCATGTTTGTTATATAGAAACATGCCTGCAGGGGGCTTCCTGAGACACTGGTGTGGAGGGCCATCAGTATGTGCTATTGGCCAAAAAATGCTGGGGTCTTCCTGGGGCCTGGGCTCTGAGGTGAATCCCTGGCTTTAAGTGTGGGGACTAACACTTTTTTCTTTATTCATAGGCCAAGTATTTTAATTTTTATTTCATATAAGTAGCATTTTATAGTTACAGATTTTTTTAACAAAAATTTTTATATTTTATTTTGCAGTATATATTTTAGCTGATAATTTTGAGGAATTTATCCTCAAAATTTGGAAGGAAAGAAGGGAAAAATAAGACTCTTTATTAGAACTCCTTCTTAACTAGGAGCCCAATATCATATTTTGTTCAGTCATTACTAGTTTTGACTTTATTTTTATTGTTGCTATGATTACTTGCATTGCAGGAATTTTGAAATCAGGACTTCATGCTTTAAAGGCAGGCACTCTCCTGCTTGTGCTATGTCCACATCCTACCATTCCTTAATTATTAGAGTGAGGTTAGCAAATTGTTTACAGTGTGGTGATGGGGCATTCCTTCCTCCCAGAGGTGTGACATCCCAAGCCTATTTCTGAGGCCATGTGGAATTCCTATTTAATAAAGAGTCTAGCAAAAAGGCATGGTGGGAAAGCAGTGGGGGCTATGGTGGTAAAAGGGGAACTTCATTTGAAATTTATGATATGTGGCCTTTTTTGTATATTAAAAGATAATATTAAGAATTCGGTTTAGAGGGTGCTTGAACTGAAATAATAGTGTACCTATGGTTATAGCAATACTTGTAAATAGAAAAACCTCTTGAAGATAATTATGGGCTGGTGGAGTGGATGCAGTGTTAGAGTACCTGCCTAGCATGTGTGAGGCCCTGAATTTGAACTACAGCACAGCTAAAAAGAAAAAAAAACATAAAAATTAGAAATTTTTGCAATTTTAGGGCTGGCAGTTTGGCTCAAGTGGTAGAGCACCTGCCTAGCAAGAGTGAGGCCCTAAGTTCAAACTCCAGTACCACCTTCCCCCAAAGTAAAAAGTAGAGTTAATTTATGGAGACAGGTTTTAGGTACAGAATTGCAATTGTATCTCCTCCAGATAAAGGAAAGATCAGGAGAGAGTCTGGTATTTATGATGGCAAGTATTTGTTTTTTTAAAATGATTGGTAAAAAGCTTTATTGGTGGAAAGAAATTTATAAATGTATAATGTTAGAAATGTTAATTTTAAGACATTAGGTTTTATTTAAGAATGCTTTATATTATCCAACTATCTTGAAAAAAGAGAACATCCACACAACAAACTAACAAAGATGTCCTCAAACTAAACAATACCATACACAAAATAATTTGACAGACATTTATAGAGTATTCCATCCTGTTAAATTATATTATACATTTTTTTCAGCAGCCCATGAAACATTTTAGGAAATAGATCACATCCTAGGTCATAAAACAAAGTTCAACAAAAGTATTTTTATAATTCCCTGTATCCTAATGACCATAATGGAATGAAATTTGAAATCAATGGCAAGGAAAACTACAAAAGCTATTCAAACTATGGAGATTGAACAACACACTTTTGAACACCAATGGGTTATTGACGAAGTGAGGAAAGAAATGATGTCATTGCAGTTCATGATACAAAAGGCATGTGCTTAAATGTTTTTCCTAAATTAAGAAAATTTAAGGCAAAATTATGACTTCATCCCTAATAAAAGAACCTAGAGTTAGGAAATTTATAATTTTTTTAAATAATAAGCTCTTAAATGAAATTGAAAGTTATCTTAAGTCTCCTCTTGTGTAGTAAAATGAAGAAAAGTATTAGTGGCTGGAGTTGTGTGAGACTTATTAGCTTGGTGTTAGTGGAATGATTGATGAATATTAGGAGAGGGACATGGAGGTAAAGAGGCTCTTAATATTTCAGCTTCTTGCTGTCAATAAGGGTGGATACTAAGGAGATTTTTCTGCCATGAGAGTTAGATGTCTGGAGTCTGCAAACTTGATGTTTGGGGAATTTGTTTTTCAGAGGTACACAAGTTTTTGTGTCATGTGTCTCAGATTGTCTCTGCCTCTAGGGAGCTTAGTGGCCCTGGTGTCAAGTGATGAGGAGAGATGGTGTCAAGAGAGATGGGAATGGTCCATGAAGCCAAAGGTTGAAGTATGTGCTAAAAAGGGATTTAGGATCAAAAATGTATTGCTTATGAAGGCTGACTTCTTATGAGCATTACACCAAGAACCATATGACTTCCATTGGGAATCACAGCAAACACAGCAACACCACATCTTCACCTATCAGGATATTTAAAATCAGTTTAATTCCACTTTCGTGTGTAGTTTGCCACTTACTTATAACCAAAGTTTTGTTTACAATCCTCTAATATTTGCTGTGTTCTCAAGACCAGAATGGAAAAAAAAACCATTAAAAACTATTTCTAGGGTACAAATTATCTACCAGGACACATTCCCCTTCCCTTGCCCCTGACCATTATAAAGTATCACTTGAATTACACCTAGATTCATGTACTGTTTCATAGTTGACAGAATTTAAGGAACATCCATCATTTCTAGAGTGGAAACATTGGAGGATATCTTTGGTTTACTCCAGTGTGGGCAGATCACTAACAGTGACCATAAAGGGGTTACCATAACTCCCTCAACACTGCAAATTTTAACATAAATTTGATGGGCAAAGAGAATGCAAAGCCTCATATTCATTCAAATTGCTAGGACTATAAGGGTTATTATCCATGCACGTGTGTCAAAAGCATTTTAAGAAAGGGGTTAGGAACACCTTCATTCCTCTGCTTTGTAGATGAAGAAAAGACATCCTGCATTGTGATTTAGAAATGCTCATATTAGTTCTTAATTATTTAGGAGGCATTTAGTCTTGATGATCTTTGAGTAAATTTGGGAATTTCACCTGCTTTTGAGAAAGGCATCATGCAAAAACAAATAGATACACATTTCTTTCCACATATTCAAAACTTCCCAAACATCAATTCCTGATCCATCTATACTAGTTGCACTCTTATAGAGATCCACATACACAGCATGGTAAAAATATTCTCTCTTGAGGGGAAAGCTATGAAATTCTACCCTAAACATCATAGAGATGGACACAATAAAAAATTGTAGGATACATTTCTTATGTTCTAACTGTATGAGCATTATATACACATTGTTTATCAGCAATCATGCAATGAGATGTAATCCTTCCCAGAAATATTTAGAAACTATAGGTGATGAAGGCTTGCAGGTTTAAAAAGTTTTGGGAAATAGAATAGACTCATACTGATTAAATACTTCTGAAATTAGTTAGAAATTCAATGAATGGATGTGGCTTCACCTCATACCTATGCAGTAGCCAACATGGAATGAGGCAACATCAACAAAATATTGGTGACACCAGAATAGAAACCAGGATAGGCCCAGTATAATTTACATATCTGCATATTGTAGATGAGATCATCTGCATTTTGCTACCATAAATTTATCATTCACTTGTAAATTAGCAAGCTTTTGTCAAGAATTTTTTTTGCTTTTTTATAGTGGTCCTGTAGGAAATCTGAAAAAATTTGTAAGATCATGTTTCAGAATGCAATTGCTCTTTGAGGACACCTGAATTGAGATGAGAACAAAATTATTGTTATGGAACACTGAGTTATACATAGATACACTGACTAATGTGACTTTGATCATAAAAGTAGAAGGGTTCTCATTTTTTATGTGGACACCTGCAAGTACTGTGTTTCTTTCTTGACTGATGGAGCCACAACAATGACAAGGAAGGACAATAATGAATCATCTTTTCAATATGCATAGGTTCAAAATAATATTCTATGCCACTAAAATGCTTAGTCCTTAGTCTTTATCATTAATAACCACAGTGTCAGCATTAATTCAAGACAGAACAGTTAAAATTCATGTCAGGAGAGTTGAGGGTGCCAGTCATTTCTTACCTGTATTTTTTGATAGGCAGAAGTTTTGTGTTGTAATGTAGGCCAACACTATCATATAAATAATCACCAGCCATGCTCCATAGTTTCAGGATATCCTCTCTTTGTAAAATACGTCATGCAAGCCAATTATGTAAATACATGAAGGAACCTGTGTTCTCAGTAATATAACGCACTGCATCATTTGTGCATCCACTTACCCCACCTGGGTAATTCCATGTCTCCACAAATAGAGACTTCTTAAAGGTATAAGAGTTTTCCAGAAAAAAAATGCCTAAGGCTATTCCTTATGTTATATGCAGTGACTAGGAGCAATAGTTATGTTAAGGTTTTGTGGAAATTTGTATTTGGTATTTGGGACATTAGGTGAATTGCAACTTGACTGGCAAAGCATCAGTAATCATAATATCTTGATTTAGTCATTGAAGGCTGTAGTTATGATTTAAGTTTGGGCTTTAAGGAAGGAAATGAGAGGAACTTCATGATGAATGACAACAGGCCCAGTTATTACTGTTCTGTAGCATGGTTCTCTATTTTAGACCTTTTAGTTAAAATCCAAAAGGAAAAATTATTAATTTTGAATAGGAATTTGCTTCTCAATTCTAACTGCCTATTTTCATAATTTGCCATAAATATTTGGTGTTGACTGACTGATGAAGCGTATTTTAAAACTGTCCTTTTTAAGTTATAATTGAATTCAGTCTATTTTTAATGTCCTTTTCAGTAGTCCTAGAGACAGAGTAAGATTTTTCTTTTTTAAGTGCTCAATGTTTAAACATTTTTAATAATTAATGGTCTCATGTATTGTCCTGTTTTTAATGGAACAGGTAATTTTTTAAGTTGAAATTGTGCTCTTAAACTCATCATTTTAATTTGGGTCAGTCTTGGTATTCATAACTCTTTTTACTGATTTGTATGGCTCTTTGATCTGAACATCATAAGCATAGTCCTGAGTAATTGTACAAGTTTTGTTTTTTTATTTAGAAAATTGGTCAACTCAAAATGTGATTTGTAATCTGTCCAGGTTATTATTATTCTTTGAAGTTTTTAATATACTTTCAGGTTTTTGGAGAATCATTTGAGCCCAGCTTTATATTGAGGTACAAGAGTTAAAGAAGAAATAAAATGTGATTGTATTATTATTTAGTTATTTGTGTTACTTCTTAGGAGACATTTTATTTGTTTTTGGATTGCATGAAAATGTAATGTGGGTTCTTTTAATGGGGAATTATTTTAGTAATTATTTAGTATGGAAGGATAACAAAACTGAAGCTGATGAGCTGAAAGTCTGGTTGTGGATGATCTGAGAGTTGGAGGAGGAGAGTCCTATGGTTAGGATTAGATAAAGTGGACAGAGATACCCTGGAGTATTGTGGTATTAGTAAAAGTGGGAGTAAATGGAGCTTTTAGCAATCTTGTTCTTGTTGTTTTTGATGTTTTAGGAGGCACTTGTAGTACAGGAGGTCTTTTTAGGGCATTTTTAAAATAATACTTTATACTGAACTCAGGGTACTCTTTAAGATACAGTAAAGGACTTTTCCACTTGAGCCATGTCACTAAATCTTTTGGACTTATATTTTCTTTTGAGTTAGTATCCCTCTCAGTTTGCCTGACTTGGTGTAATGTCTAAAAGTATGTATTTGTTCATTTAGAGGCTTTTAAATATTTTTATGAAGTATGTACAAATGAAAGATTGAAATAACCTTGATTTTTATTCATAGGCTAAGTACTTTTATGAATGCATATACATGGCATTTAATTAATTAATTAATTAATTTATTTATTATTCATTTATTCACATGTGCAAACATTGTTTGGGTCATTTCTCCCATAGCATTTTTTTTGTAGCAGATTTTTCTTAAGAAAAGGTTTTTTATTTTTATTTCTTAGTATATATTTTAGCAAATAATTTTGAGGAATGCTAAGTAGTTCACACATCTATTTTACTTTATTATTTGCATTTGTTGGCAAAGGAATTTGGAAGAAAGTAATAGAAATGGAAGACAATTTATTAGAACTCCTTCCTTATTATGTACTTAAGAATATTGTGTTGTTTTTCTTTTCTTGATTTCCATTATTATTATTATACTATTAATGATTTGCATTACATGAATTTTCAAGTCAGGGCTTCCTGCTTGCTAGTTACTCTCTTATTTTGAGCCATTTCCCCCATTCCACCATTGTGCTTTGACAAGAGCAGGTTCTTAATACTTTAGAGTGAAGTTAGTAAATTTGTATTTGTTGAGATTATTGATAAATAGTTGCCTTGGCTACCACAGACAGGGCTGAATAAATGTAAAAGATTTGAAAAGTTAATTTGAAAGCATCTGTTTTCTCTAAGAAAACTGAATATTTTTATGTAAAATTAAGATGGAGTTAGCTTCTGTGATTTTTTATCATATTTATTAAAAAAACCAGATGTCTGATTAATGTTATAATGGCCATGTATGGTCTTCCTTTTGTATATCATCTTGATCATCTCATCAGAGGGGGGCAGGCAACAGCTCTCAGCCCATGAGATCAGGTGTGACTAGCAAACATACTTTGGATTTTGCAAAGAATTTATGTATAATTGCTTTTGTTTCATGTGAGTTAAAGAGCTGAAGCATGGTATATTTTACTAAGACTAAGATGACAAAACTTTAAATTTATCTACAACAGCATTATTATTTTAAACACCAAAAGGAAGAGGGAATACACCAAGAGACAACTATAAATATATGCACTGAATATCAGTGCCCCATGTTCATAAAACAAGAGATTCTGAGCTTAAAAGAACAAATAGTTCCAGATACAGTAACAGGGCACTTATCTCAACATCCAACTCTCATTAACAGACTAAATATCAACTTAAGAAATCAACAAAGACATCTTATACCTAAGCATTACCATGAACAAAATGGACATAGCAGACATTTATAGTGAACTCCATTCTAAGGCAGTATTTTACACATTTTTCTAAGCAGGCCATGGAATTTTCTTGAAAATAGACCACTTCCTAGGTCATAAAGACTACTTCAACAAAAATATTGAACTACCTCCCTGTGTCATAATATACCATATGAAATGAAATTAGATAATAATGGCAAAGAAACCCACAAAAGCCATTCAAAATGATGCAGATTGAACAACACACTTTTGAATACCAATGGGTCACTGAAGATTTTATGTAATTAAATTAAATTATGTAATTGTATGTAAATGATGACAAAAAGGCATGTGTTTAAAATTTTTCCCAAGTTATGCAAATCTAATTGAAACTGTGACTTAAATCCCTAATAAAATTGCCTGGTTAGGCAATTTACAATTTTTAAAATGCTAAGCTGTAAAGAGAAAATAAAAGTAAATGAGAGACTTCTGTCATGTATCAAAATGAAGAAAGGCATTTGTAGCGAGAATTTTGACCGACTTAGAGGATTGTTTTTAATGGAATGATTGAAGAATGTAAGGGGATGAAGATGGAGGTAAGAAGAACTTAATATTTTAGCTTCTTGCTGTCAAGAAAGGTGAGAATAAAATGGATACTAAAGGTAACATTATTCCATGAGTCTCAAATGTCTGGGGTCTCTTAGCTTTTTGGGGGGATTTTCTTCATATGTGTATAAATAAGTTCTTGTGTCATGAGTCTCAGATTGTATCTGCCTGTATGGAGCTGAGTGGTGCAGTTGTTAAGAGCTCAAACATTTGTGTACTCCTTGTAGGAGGGATGGAGTATCCTCAAAGACTAGGAATAAGTCATGTGCCAGAAAGGGAACTGGGCTCAAAAATGTGATGCTTGTGAAATCCGACTTTCTCATGAGTGTTAACCAAGTAGCCACATGACTTCCAGTGGGAATCAAAAGGAACATGGCAGCACCATGTAAGGCACTACTTCCTCACTTATCAGATTATTTAAAATCAGACTGCTTCCACTTTCATGTGTAGGTTGCTCCTTATTTACTTATAGCCAAGGTTTTGTCTACAATCCTCTAATATTCACTGTGCTGTCATCACTAGACTAGAAAAACATAAAAATAAAACATGTTTCAGGCTACAGTTTTCTCTTGCTGGATGCACACCCTTCCCTTGCCCATGACAATTATGAAATGTCACTTTAACTTGAATCATTGTCTATATCAGAATTCATAATTTCAGGAACATCTTTAACTTCTAGATTGGGAACATGGAGGGTATCTTGTTTCCTCCTGTGTGGGCAGATCACTGATGGTGACAATGAAGGATACCATAATTCTTTCAGCAGTGAAAATTTCAACACAAAATTATTGGCCAGAATAAAGCTTAAAACATTATCTTCACTAAATTCCTAAGACTAAAAGGGTTCTTATCAAAGTAGGTGCATCAAGAGCATGTTAAAATTGGGGTTAGTCCTTCCTCAGCTTTGTAGTTGAAGATAAGATATGCTGCACTGTGATTTAGGCTTATATCAGTCCTTAACTATTTAGGGGACATTTTATTCTTGATGATCTATGACTGAATTTGGAACCTTTCCTGCTTCTGAGAAAAACATCATACATAAACAAATGTTTACCTGTGTCATTCCACACATATGAGAAAATTCCCAAGTCATTGTACCAATTCATGATCCATCTATTCCAGATGTACTCTTGCAGAGGTCCATTCACACAGCTTTGTAAAAATACTCTTACTGTCCTGAAGGATGAAAAAAATTCAACCCCAATCATCATAGAGATGGATACAATCAAAATTATATAGAACCTTTTTGTGCATCTAACTCTATGAGCATTAAGTCCCCATTGTTTCTCAGTAATCATGCTAAGATATGTAATACTTACTAGAAATATTAAGGAGCTATAGATGTTGAATGCATGCATGGTTTAAAAGCTTGGTGAAATAGAAGCACTTCATAATAAATAATTAAACATGTGAAAAGAGGAAGAAAGTCAGTGATTGAATGTTGCTAAACTTCTTACCTATACACTAGGCAATATAGTACAAGGCAGAATGTACAAAGAACTCATGACACCAGGTTAGGCCCCGCCCCCTGACCTGTCTTCATACTGAAAGTGAGATGAGCCTCACTGTGCTGTCACAACTTTATCACACATCTGGTTATTAGCAGACTTCTGTCAAGAATCATTTCTACTTTTTTCAGTGGTCTTGTAGAAAAGATATATGAGTATGTCTCAGGAAACAATTGTTGTCCAAGGGCACCTGAATTTTGGTGTGCACAAAATCATTGTTAATGGACACAAGCTCTGTATAGACACATGGATTAATGTGATATTGATGGTATCAGTAGGAGGGGCACTCATTTCTTGTGTGGAGATCTGTGAAAACTGTGCTTGTTTCTGGCTTTAAGGTACCAAAGCAATGATGGGGAAGCAGAATATAATCATTCCCTCAGTATTCATGTGTTCAAAGTTCATGTGTTCAAAGTTCATGTGTTCATTATGACACTAAAATTCTTTATCCTTGGACATTACAATTTAAAAATATCTTGGCATTCATTCAATCCAGGAAAACCAAAATGTGTGACTGGAAGGTTCAGGGTCACAGTCATCACTTAGCTTTTTTTTGGTGGGCAGAAGTTTTGTGCTGTCATGTAGGCCCATGCCACCATATAAGCAAAAATGCTGTATTCCATGTGAGGATTTTATTGATTCACTCTCAAGCTTGGCCTCTCTCTGTAAGAGACATCATTGCAAACCAATTAGGTAAATACTTGAAGCTACCTGTGTACACAGTAATATCCAAGCTCACGTTATCATTTTAGGATCCCTTTTTATACTACATGGATAATTCCAGGTCTCCACAAACAAAAGACATTTAAAAGTTCAATTACTTTCTTGAAAAAGCCTAAGGATTGTGCTTGATCAACATTGCAGAAAGGGACAATATGAATGTTGTTATTCCTAGCTAATTCATCTGTCACTGCAAGTATTAACCATGTAATATCTATCTCCAAGGATACAAAAAAATCTTACTCTCATTTAGAAATATGCGGCATCCTGTTTTTGCCACATATAGGCCAAAAATTGGGAACAGTATAAGAGTGTAAAAACACTCTTCAAATGTATATCCTAAAAAGGGTTTCTAATGTGTGAATATGGCACCTTTGGATACCTATAGAGTAGGCAGGACATACATAGGATTACTGCAAAATCATGATAATAACCAGACTCACACATCCTGCTTAATCTCTTGTATATTTCGTGCACTTGGATCACTTTATCACCTACCTCATAATTAGCAATGCATGGTTAACAATCTGCCATAAAATGCTCAATTCTCTTCCAGAAATCCTGTGAGAAAATATTCATAGGTGTGTTTCAGGAAATAAGTTGCTGTACCAGACCAACAATGTATTAACTTGAACACCACCACCACTGTTGATGTACCCTTCATCTTTATCTTGATTCCTAGATTAATTTAAGCTGAATTGTACAGTCTGGACACTACATCCATTCTTTCTTAGTATCTACAAAATATTCTATGCTTACAAGAATCTCAATGCCAATAAAAATAACAATGATCCAGAACACAGATATGCCCTCATACACACAGGAATAATGAGTGTATAAAAAGTATACATACATGGTCACTAAAAATGTGTGTGTATCAGCCATTTCTTACCTAAACACTTGTAACAAATGTTAGTGACAAGGAATATAAGGGACCACCTCACATTACTGTATCGATAGGAAGGTCAGACACCATATGGAAAGACTTGACTCCTAGCACCACTACTTGGATACTAAGAATTCTCTACTTGATGACTTTTTTCTCCCAGATATGTCTTTTCTTGTCTTAGACAAAATGCCACAGAGATTTTATGTCACCCATAGTTCTCAATGTCATTTTGTCATTAAACATTCAAATTAAATTACTTGAAGAATTTCAGATATCAGTGGAAAACAGTTGTAAGACAACCCTAGTCTCTTGAGAGTACACATGCTAATATTTCTAAAACCTGTCTCCAGGATATATCCTTTAAATAGGGCCTGGATATCAATTTATGCTTTTAAAAGATGTCAGTGTCAAACATGCATCAATTTTTATCAAGATTACAACCATTTTAGGTATAGTAGTGTTATGGACAGATAAGGGTTGTCCTTTGACCTCTACATATGCAATAACATAGAAATGTGTTATGCCCTAAACAGCCCTCAGATGTGGATTTGAGCATAAGAGATCTTAAACATTGAATTTGCCATTCTCTCATGCTTCAATGCTTAGAGATACCTTACAAAAATAACTCAGATAATATGACAATACTTGTGAAGAATAGCCTCCTCATCCACCTACACATAGTAAATCAAAATCTGTGCACTGTCACATGAGACAAAAATCACTTCTTAGCAATTACCGTTTCTCCAACAACAGTCCTGCTGGCATTTCTGTGCCATTATAAAACATATGAATCAGTTATTCAGGAAACAGTCTGCTCTACTAGAACACATTCCCCACCCCTTTCCCTTGCTTTCAACTGTTATTATGGGCCACTTTAGCTCTACCTAGATTTATGGAGTAACTCAGAGTTAACAGAAGTTTGGGATCACCCAAAAATCTATACTGGAACCACGAACAATTCTTGAACTTCTTCATGCATTGCCAAGTCAAAAATGACAATAAACCAGAATATCATAATTTTTTCTGAATTTCAAAGTTGATCATGAATTTCCTTGCTTTAAAACAACAAAGCCATATTAATGAATTTTTAAGGCTCTATTGCTCTTTATCTCAGCATGTGAACCAAAATAAAGAGGGGTTATGAACACCCTCAATTCCTTAATAGTACATAAATATAGGATATCTTGTATTGTGATTTAGGATCTTGTGAGCATGTACCTATGTAGGAAAAATTATACTCTTGATGTTCTCAGTGAGTCACTATATTTCTTGACCTGCCTCTGAGAACCACATACTGGAAAATATATTTGCTACTTGTCTCATCCTATCTGTCAATATGAAAATTCTTGAATTTGTTGCATCATTTTAAGAATCTTCTACACTCTCTGAATGCTTACAGAAGCCCATGTACTCATTCTGGTATAAGAACTCTTGCTATCTTGATAAGATACCTATAAGCATTCCACAATGATCAACACAAGGAATATTACCTGGATATCTTCTTATTCTCTATGAGGAATAAATACATATTATTTGTCTGCAAAGACACACACAAAAAAAACAAACTCGACATAAAAGTAATATATTCACATATTTAACACATACATATGCAATAGGGGGAAATAAAGGGCTGCACATAGCATCCACCAAAAGTGAGATAATGAAAATCATCTGATTATTCCTCATGCTAGTTAGGTGCTCTACCACTTGAGCCATTTCACTAGTGATTCCTCATGCTTTTGGTACTAAGAGTTTAATGTAACATGGTCAGCAAGCACAGAAGAAAATTTGGCAATTTCCAGTCATTCATATTAGTTTGTAATTGTGGTTTGAAAAGAACATATGCAAAAATGTTGTGAAAGTGTATCTTCTAATAATTAATTATATATCTCTGAAATTATAAAGACCTCTTATGACAGAATGTGCCATCCTGTTCTTTCTCCACAAGAGACAAATAATAAGAGTACAGGTGCATGAAAACATGACAATACCAAGTTTTGCATCACTCAAACCTAAGTGGATACTGAACATCAGATGAGCTGCACTGTACTATTGTTAGTGGAGAGGGGCTAATAAAGATTTCACATGGGTAAAATCTTGACTTAATGTCCACAGATTTTTTTATTCTTGTATGTGTTGGACAAAAGAATTTTAAGAGTATTTATGAGGTAAACGTGTGGCAAAGATTCTTTAGTTAAGGAAGAAAATTAGTAAAACATAGGACAAAAGGTAAATACACAACAAATAGAGTGCATTTAGGGAGTTAAGGCATAAATATTAGTTCTTATGGAAAAACTTCTTTACAAACAGTAACATGGGTTAATGATTTTAACTTAATTCTAGATTGGGGTTGTTTATGTGTTAGTTCTCTGGACACTTGCATTATTATTTGGTGTAATACTTGACATTATTATACAAGCATGAAGTCATTGTACCTGGAGAGTTCTTACCAATCAAAGGGTCTGTGACATGGCTTTCTATATTTTATAAATTTAAGGTCATATTTTTGCCTGAAAGTCTTGATGCATAAGCCATTCTTCATTCTCAGTGCAGTGCTCAAGATGGACAAGTTCTGAGGAATTTTAGAGAATATTTATTCATTGTATTGTAACTTAATGGGATCTCTGCTAGCACTAATGGATCCAATGCTTTATTTGAGGTTTCTTTCATGTAATATTTTGTTTTATAATCCAACATCCATATTCTGGCTTGCATTGGTTACATGCTACTTGTCCCTATGTTATTTTGACTTACATTTCTCCTAAATGACTTTTTTTAGGGATGTATAATATTTTTATTGAAAAAGTGAGTAATTTTGAGCAATAATAAATTTACCACATTGCATTTTTCTTCCACAGTGATTATTAGTTGTGTTTTAACATTTATATTCTGAGAACTCAATATGAAGCCACAAAGCTTTAAAGGAATTATGTCTAGTATCTATTAGAGGGTGTTCAACTGAGCAGTTGCCACACATAAATAAAAAAAAAAAAAACCAGAATCAGTTACAACTGGGAACTGCCAGTCCATAAACATTTACTGTTAAATTGGAAGCCCCTCAATCTACACACAGAAAATACAAATTTAAAACAAAAATAAACTTACAGAACAATGCATGCAATCTGATCTCTACTAATGTAAAAATTCACTATTTTGTATATATCCATGCACATATGTGCATAGAAAAGTTTCCAACAGTTTTATTATAGGGGAATGAAAAGGGGAAAAGAAGACCTTGTTTTTTACTCTGTGGTTTTTTTTTTTTCATTTATTCACATGTGCATACATTGTTTGGGTCATTTTTCTACCCTGCCCCCCTCCCCCACACTTTTTGATCCTTGATCTTAAGGAATTATGGAGGGTCTATGGTCTGTTCTTAATAGATCTTTTCTGTTTAACAGCAACATTAGTCCTGCTTAAGAAGGTACTGACAATCACACCTTAGTTTGCTGAAAAGTGACATGCAAAAAGTTAATCCTAGGACTGTCAGGATAGGATGATATCAGGAGTGGTGTGTTTTGTATTAGAAAGGAAGTTATTTAATATGCTAGAGAATAAAAGTCACCATAAAAACAATGTAAAATTTAGCAGAGTGGTAGGTATGTAAACATTAAAACAAATATTAAAATTTTTTAAACAAGAGTCCCCCCCAAAAATTCTGCTCTTATAAAATCATTAATGAGTGGTATACAATAAGATATAGCATTGATATGCTTCTGAAGAATCTTCAGGACTATGGACACATTGATATATTTGTAATATAAACCCAGCACCAAGGTTTATGAGGGAATTTCTCGCTCCCTGAGGGGCAATTAGTCAGTTAAGGACATTATATTTTGAAGAATATTTATGTTTAATATTCAGAATTTTGAATTTAGGAAAGCTATCTTCTTAAACTGTGTTGTAGAAGGGCTTCTGAGTAAAGATGGCAAGAGATTATACATGTTTTATTTTTTTTAATGACAATGGAGACTAATTAATCATACCTGTTGGAAACAGATCTTGTTTATTTATAATTTAATATTGGTTTTGTAAGGTCTTTGTGAATTTTTTTGTATCTATGGAAGTCCTTTACCTATTCAACTTTGTGTTAGGCAGGACTATTGTTCCTTCTTCCACAATTATTAATTTTATTATGAGCTCATCTATGAGGTTTTTCATGATTTCTTTTATATTTAATTAGTGGCATACCAATCAGTAATTTTGGCTATTAAAGACTTTTATATTTAGTGTGAGGGATTTAATCCATTAATTCAGTGTTTTTTTCTTACTTATTTTATCCATGATTTTCTTTTTTGTTTTCATGAAGAGTTTTCCTGAACAAGTTGGACTCCCTTGTAAAATAAATAGATAAAATAGGCATTTTACAGTTTATTATAATTTTAAATATTTATTTTTGTTAATTTTTATCTTAAGGACTGTGGAAATTTAAAAGTCTTTTTTAGATGAGAGTGCATATGCCTTGACACCTGGGTAATGGCTGAGGTTCTGAATGGTGTTTTATGTTTAGGATGTTATGCTATTGTTAGGCTATTTTTAAATATATTTAACTGTATTTTAATTAGTTATATCTATTAGGATATTATTAAGTATTTTAGTTTTACATTTTTGTATTGGGCTATAGATTAGCAAAGTATTTAGATGCTGTATTGGGCTTTTGCTTTCTATTTATAGTGTGTAGTTTTGTGGCATAATATATTCCATAATTCTGGACTGTTTTTATATTCTTGAGACAAAAACTTTTTAGTATACTGAGGTGTTTTTAATATGTCCAGGTATGCTTGTTTTAAATAACTGTAAATTGAGACATGGAACTAGAGGAATATAGAAAAATATACTTTCACAAATAAGAATGAATTTAAGTTTGATATATTTGATACCTTGTAAGAACCTTTATAAATGCCACAATGTATCTCCATGCAGCACAACAATAGAGGAAATAAATTAAAACAAACAAAAATAAGAACACTAAACAAAGTATTGAGTGTAAGTATTTGAGCCAAAATACTTATATAGATTAGGGAATCTAGAATGAGTAGATATTACAGTGTTTTATAACTTTTGTGTAGGTTTGTGTTCCTTATTTGGGACAATAGCTGAACTATCCATGGCTTGGCAAGGCAATAATAAATTTCTTAACTTTAGTCATTAAAGTTTGTGGAACTGATTGAGATGGGCTTAATATGGGATTGGCTTTCATGAGAGCAATGAGAGTAGCTTCATAAATAAATGACAATAGACTGAGTTATTATTGTTCTGTATGGTCTTTCTCTATTTCAGGCCAGATAATTGTTTTTCATTTATTTTTCCAGTTAAAAAGTAAAGGATTTTGTTCCAATAACATCTTTTTGGGAACATTATTATATTTTATATGTTGAACACTCACTAGACAAAGGAAAGACAGAATACTTCATAGATGGTTTGTGGCTTTTAAAATAGTTAAAATATTTGTGTCTAATAATGGAGTTAGTCATTTTGGTCAATGAAAAATTATTGTGGCAAGAAATTGAATGTGAAGAAAGTGAAATATGATTTTTTATTTTATTGATAACTGTCCGCTGAGAAGGGGATCTAGGGTTTAGTTACAGCACAATATTAAGCCAAACACTTAAATGAATTTTATCATGATTTTTGTACACTAAGAAATGCCTGAGTTTATACTAAGATATTGTAAGATGACTGTTTGAAGCTATATCACTAGAAGCCTTGGGTATCATTAGAATTAATATCTGTCATGACAAAGGCAGATGACCCACTGTCTCTCCAGAGACAGGTACATTTGTTTTTCTTAGTATTTGCATCAATTAGACTTTAAGTGGTCCAGGTTTTCACTTTTAGATTCTAGGGATTATCAATCTACTCTTGTTTTTTTTAGTTTATACAAGTGATTTGTAACTAGTTTATTTTTAGTTCTTTTTATTTTGATAGTCAAAATAAAATTTGATAGATTTTAGATATTTTTATTTTAGTAGTCAATGGAGTTCTAACTGTGGACTTTTATTACCTGACATTAATTGTATAAATGGATTTCACTGGGAGAGTTCCATGGTTGCATATGGTATACTTTGAACAAGCTCCCCCTCCATTATATATTATGAAATCCATCTGTCTTCTACAACACGCTCCCCCATTTTTCAAACAAAATTTTTTAGTTTTCACTTTGCTATCTTCATGGATATATAAACTACTTAGAGTTTATTTACCCACAAGTACATTCTCTTTTGCCCCTCTATCCACCCACTGACCCACCATGGAAAATCTGCATTTTACACTCCTTTTACCTTATTATCATCATCATCATTTTCACAATAAGCCCAGATTCCACATCTGACCACATAAGAGATTGGCTTGTGTGGTGATCATCATGACTCCAAATTCCATCCATTTTTCTCCATACAGCATAATTGATTAATTTCACATGAAGAATTCTCCATTGTGTACACATAACATATTTTATTTATCCATTCATTGATGCTGTGCACCATTCCTGATTCCACAGGTTGGCATTTGTTAATAGTGCTGTGGTAAATGTGGGTGTGCAGCTGTTTCTCCTGTATGTTGATATATAATCCTTTGGATGCATGACCAAGAGCAGTATACCAGGGTCATTAGGCATTATGTAGGGCTCTTTTTGGGTTCTTTCATTGTTCTTTTTTCTTTATTAGCTTCCATACTGATTTCTATAGTAGTGGCACTACTTTATATTCCCAGTAACAGTGGGATATAGTATATACTCCCAATAAGTATATATGACAGGCACTTGATGAAATTCCAAGTAAAAGTGAATGCATGATACTTCTCAACATTCCCAATGACATTTTATGAAGGATCCTTTTCTCCATATGTTTGGAAGAATTTGTTCTTTGTTTTCTGGATAATTTCCATTGTGATTGGGAGGAAATGGATCTCAGTATAATATTGATATACCTCTCCTGTATGGCTAAGCATGTTGAAAATTTTTCTCACATATTTATTAGCCATTTATACTTCCTCTTAGAAATGTGTGTTCAATTCAATTGGCCATTTATTCTTTGGATTGTTTGTTTTTTTGGTGTTTAATGTTTTGAGCTCTTTGCAGATTCTGAATATTAATCCTTTATTTGTTGAATGGCTGCTCAAAAATTTTCTCCCAAGCAATGTGCTCTCTCATGAATCTGGTAATTGTTTCCTGTGATGTGCTGAAGTTTTGTGTTTTCATTTGATGCAATCTCTTTTGTCAATTCTTTTTCTTACTTACTGGGCAATTGGAACTTTGTTCAGAAAATAATTGCCTATACTTACGTCTTCCAGTGCTTTCCTTGTTTTTCTTGTGTAGTCTTAAAGCTAGTTGTGTATGCCTGCCTAGCAAATCTGAGGCCCTGTGTTTAATCCTTAATACTACTGCCCCAAAAAAGGAGTATAAACTTACCTTAAGACACTTGATGTACTTTGAATTCATTTTTTGTTCAGGAAAGAAGTTATGGGACTTGTTCCATTCTTCTATGTGTATATAACCAGTTTTATGTGAAGTTATTTTTTATCTTTATTTAAGAATGAGACAGCCAATTCCTAAATATTGGGGCTTCTTTTTGTTATAATTTTCTTGTTTCCACTTTTTAAAAAAATATGCTTCCATTGTTCAAATCTCAAAAGGACAAGTTATTAATTTTGATTATGTTCCCACTGCATCTTTTTGAAACTTGTGATATTTGTTGCTGACTGAGTTAAAGTTGATGTTAGTATATTTTTAAGATCTTTTCAGTTGACCTACAATCAGAGTAAAATTTTATTTTTTCTATATGCAGTTTTATATAATTTTTAAGAAACAATTAATGGTCTTATGTATTGTTAGTTTTACGGTTAATGGAGCAGGTGATTACATAACTTTTTAAGCTACAATTTACACTTTTAATTTGATAATTTTTATTTGGGTTGGTCTTGGGATACATTACATTTTTACTGATTTGAATGGCTCACTTTTTTTATTGGGCTGTTTTTTCTTTTCTTAGTTTTTTTTTTAATTTTTGTGCAGTGCAGGGGTACATTGTGGCATTTTAAAAAGTTCTTACAATGTATCAAATATCTTTGACCCAAGTATCAGCATAGTTCTGAGTCTTTTTCCAAAATTTGTGTTCAGTGGATGTCTAATCCACTGAAAATGTGATATGTAAATCTGTCTAGGTTAAGTTTAAAGAAATAGTTACAGCTTTGAACTTGTTAATAGGCTTTAAGTTCCTTGGAGATTCCTTTTAGCCCAGCTTATATTGAGATACGTTGGTTAAGGAAGAAGTAACATGTGATCATATGTTTCTTTAGTTTTATGCATTTTTTAAGAGACATTTTATTTGTTTTTGGATTATATGAAGATTTACTATGGATTATTTAGTAGGGAATAATTTTATTAAGGAATGATAGTGAAACTGATACTAATAAGCTGAACATCTGGGAGATGGAGGGAAGGGTTCTTTTGGCCAGGATAAGATGAGTAGACAGTGAGATCATTGAGAATTTGGGTGGGAGTAATACTGGGAATAGTATTTAAGGATCTTGTTCCTGCAGTTTGTGACGTTTCAGGTTGCAGCAGTAGTGTGGGAGTTCTTTTCAGAGCTTTTGTTTATTCATTAATTTTTATTTATTTATTTATATATTTATTTGTGGTATCAGATATTGAACTCAGGACATTTCTCATGTAGGCAAGCAGTCTTCCACTTGATTCATTTTACCAACTCTTTTGGATTTTTATTGTTCTTTAAATTAAGGTCTCTCTAAGTTTGTCTGGGTTCTTTCAATGTTTAAATAAATGTATATGTGCATTTAGAAAATGTTTAATTTTTTAAATAAAATAGGTATGAATGAATAAACATGTTTACTTTTTATTCATAGGCCAAGTAGTTTTAAATACTCACTAGGTCCATTTGCTAGTAGCAAAATATGTTTTCATAAACATTTTTACACTCAAAATTTCATAGCAAATATTTTAATAGATAATTTTATGGAATGATAATTGTTCACACGTCAGTCTTAAATTGGTGCTTGAATTTGCTGAAAGCAAGAGAGAATCACAGAAAGGAAATAAAAGATATTTCAGTAAAATTGAAAACCATTTTGTTGATTGTTTTGTTTATTATTATTATATTTTGCAATAATGGTGCTTTGAAATTTGGACTTATTGCTGTCCTACTTGAGTCATGTTCCTATCCCACCAATGTGCTTGGTCAAGGATATGTTCTTAATATTTTAGAATGAGTTTAGTTAATTGGTTACAGTTTGGTGAGGGGATGTCCCTCCCCTCCAAATGTGTGACACCCGAGGCCTAATTTTGAGGCCATTTCAAATTCCTATTTAATCATGAATCTAGTTGTGATGAGGCAAACAGAAAGGGCTTTGATGATAAATGGGGAGCAGGATTTGAAATTTATGACAAGTGGTCCTTTTAGATATTAAAATATATTACTAAGACTTCAATTTATAAGTTGTTTGAACTCTAAAAATAGTGTACCAAAGATTATAGCAATATTATTAATTAGAAAAACCTTTTTCGAGTTCATTCTGAGAGACTTGACTTTGGGTACAGAATTGGCATTGCCTCTCCTGCAGATAAAGGAAAGGACATTGGTGAGTCTGCTTTTTATGATGGTAAGTACTTGTTTTGTTGACATTATTAGTAAACAGCTGTCTGAGCTACAGAATAAATTAAGATAAAATCTTGGAAAGTTTAATTTTAAATAATTAGATTTTTAAATAACATTTCAAATGTGTTATGTAAATTAAAGGGGGAGGTATCTTTTGTGGTATTTTTATCTTTGTTATAAATTAAAAGATGCTTGATTAAAGTTTTGGTGGCCATGTATGTCCCTCTTTTGTTTATTATCTTGGTCATCTATTGTTGGAGAGCAAAAGAAACAGCTCACACCCATGATATCTTATGTGATTATTAATGTCCTTTTGATTTTGCAAAGAATTTATATGTATGTATTTTTGTTTCATAAGAGTTTAAAAGACAGTGAATGGTATGTTTTACCTAAGGCTGACTGTGATAACCAAACTGTAAAATTACCACAAACAGAATAACTATCTTAGTAAACCATCAAGAAAACAGAGGGAGTGAGAATATACCAAGTCAACAATAAATATATGCACTATCAGTGCACACAAGTACACACAAAAAGGGCTTCTGAGATTAAAGAAACAGACAGATCCAGATACTGAACTAGTAAATCATCTCAACAACCCACCTTCATCAATGCACAATATGCATACCTCAAATTAACAATGATATCCTAGAGCTAAACAATACCATGGACAAAATAGTTTTAGCATACATTATAGAGTATCCAATCTGACAGCAGTATATTACACATTTTACTCAGCAGCACATTGAACTTTTTTGATATAATTTACATCCTAGGTCATAAAGCAAACCTTAGGAAATATATCAATACAATTCCCTGTATCCTAACAAACCACAATGGAATAAAATTAGCAATGAATGGAAAGGGAAACCTCAGAAGACATTCAAACTGATGTAGACTGAACAACACATGTTTGAATGATCAGTGGGTCATTTAAAAATTAGGGAAGAAATTAAGTAATTATAATTCATGATACAAATGCAAGTATTTAAAAAATTTCTAAGTTAAACAAATCTATGGCAAAAATATGAACTAAAATCCCCAATTAAAGAACCTAGTTAGGCAATTTACAATTTTTTTAAATAGTAGGCTCTAAAAAGAAAATTAAAGTAAACTCAACATTTCTCTGTTATGTAGGAAGATGAAGAAAGGCATTTGTGACTGGAGTTTTGACAAACTTAAATACTGTGTTAGGTAGAGTAATTACAAAAATTTATGGGGGATGAGGTAGAGGTAATGAAGCTGTTAGTATTTTAGTTTCTTCCTGTCAATAAAGGTGTGAGTTTTTTGCAATGAGAGTTAGATATCTAAGGTCTGTAAACTTGTTGTTTGGTGATTTTTTTCAGATGTGTGCAAGTTTTTTGTCATGTGTCTCAGATTGTGTCTGTACTGCAGGGAGCTAATGAGACGTGGTATTAGGATCTATCTACCATTTATATAATCCTTTCAGGAGAGATGGGAATGTTTCTTGAAGTCTAAGGGATAAGGAATGTAAAAAAAAATAATTTTACCCAAAGTGTGCTGCTTACAAAGACTGACTTATGCACATTAACCCAGGAGCCACATGGGAAGCAGAAGGAACATGGCATCACCATGTGTGGCACCACCTCCTCACCTGTCAGGACATTTGTGAACAGATTGTGTGCACTTTCATGTATAGTTGCCACTTACTTACTTATAACCAAGATTTTCTCTAGAATCCTCTAATATTCACTGTGTTCTCATGACTGGAATGAAAAAGAAATATAAAAAACAGGTTTTAGGGTTCTGTTTTCTCTACAAACACAGGTTTTCCTTCCCTTGCTCATGACCATTATGAAGTGTCACTTAAACTGTACCTAGAATTATGGACTACTTCAAAGTTCAGGAACATACATAATTTCTACATAGGAAATGTGGAAGATATCTTAAGTTTCCTGCTGTATGAGCAAATCAGTAACAGTAACATTGAACCAGTGTACCAAACTCTCTCAGTACTGAAAGTTTCAACATAAATTCACTGGCTAAAGAAAAGCTAAAACCACATATTCATTAAAATTTCTAGGGTTGTTTTCAAAGAAAGTGTATCAAAAGTATATTAAAAGAAGAGTTAGAACACCCTCAATCATCAGCTTTGTTAATCAACCTAAGGCATCCTACTCTGTCATTTATGGTAATAACACTGCTTAACTGTGTAGGAGTCATTTTATTCTTGATCATCTCCGTGAGTTTGGATTCTTCATTTGTCTTTCAAAAAGAAATCATGCAAAAATAAATTGCAACATGTGTCATTCTACACACATTCGAAAACTCCAAAGTCACTGTATCAATTTATGATCCATCTCCACTCTCTGCACACTTACAAAGGTTCACCCATAGGATGTTGTATAAATACTCTTATAATAAAAGAAAACCTATAAAAAATTCTAGCTTCAACTCCCTAGGGTAGACACAATCAAAACTACAAGTAACTTTTCTTTTGCCTCTACCTGTATAGGTATTATATTCCCATTTTCTCTCAGGAAACAAAATAATATGTGATGATTTCTACAAATATTATGGAGCTATTATGAAATGAAGGCTTGTAGGATAAAGAGTTTGGGGAGATAGAAATATTTTTAATGATTTATTGAAAATGTCTTATAAGAGGAAGAAATCTAATGATTGAATATTATCATCACATCATACCTGTGCACAGCTAAGATGGGAATAGGCAACCTGCAAAGATACAGTGAAAGCAGGCAGAGACTTCTCAGCTACCTACATACTGATGATGAAATGATATGCACAGTGCTGTCACCACTTTCTCACTCCACTGGATATTAGCAAGCTTAGGTCTAGAATCTTTCTGCATATTTGTGTTTTCTTCTGGGAAACTTGAAAAAAAATACATGATCATGTTTCAGTACACAGTTTCTCTTCGAGAACACCTGAATGGTGATGTAGATGAAATCATTAATAGTCATGTGAGCTCTAATGGGATACTTGGATTAATTTGAGATTAATAGTATCAGCATGAGGGCCATCATTTCTTCTCCAAACACATACAATATAACCACTCCCCCTACAATGAAAAAATGCCTCATTCTGGTCTTGTAGGACTATATCAATGATGCAGCAGCTCAATTTAATAATTCCCTCAGTTTTCATGGTTTCAAAATAAAATTTTATGCCACTTAAAATGTTTAATCCCTGGTCACTACAATTAGTAATGCCACTGTCAGTTTGATCTGAGTGAGGATAAACAAAATGTGGGACAAACAGTTTTGGGGCCATAGTCATACCTTACCTGTGTTTTTGATGTGCAGAACTTCTGTGCCATCACAGAGATCCATACCAGCTTGTACATGGATGCCAGCAGTGATCCATGAGCAGACTTTCTTGGTTCACTGTCAGACTTGGTCTCTCTCTGTAAGAGACATCATTGCAAAATGATTTGGCAAAAACCTGATGTCACCTGTGCTCATCCACACATTGTGAACATTGTGTGGATCTCTGCTTATATGCCTTTATCACTTAGAGCATTGAATACAAAGTCACCTCTGTGAAGATAAAGAAAATCTTACTGTTGATTGGGCATATGAGGCATATATTTGAGTTTTCACTACATATAGGCCAAACATAGAAGGAAATACGTATATTGAAGAATGAAAGAACATTCTTCAAATGCATATCTGAAAATAAAGAGTTTCCAAATGAGTGAATATGACACCTTCTGATCCCTGTATATTAGGCAAGCCCTATACAGAATTAGTGCAATACACATGAAAATAACCTACACACAATCCCTGCTCAATTTCAGGGATACTGAATATCTGATGGTCTGCTTTGTACTTGGTCCTCTTTATCAACTATCCTTATAATTAGTAATGTTCAGTCTGCAGTCTTTCAGGAAATGCTCTATTATTTTTGAGAGAACTTGTGAGAAAACATGCAAGGATGTTTTTAAGGATACAAGTTACTCTACTTACAAGTTACTCTACTAGAACACCTATTTACTAGCTCAAACAGCACCATTTTTGACATACCCTTCAATTCTACATTGATATGCGAATCAATTCCTGTCAAACTGAATGGTCTGGAGATTCCTTCCATTCTTGATTTATGCCTGAAAAATGTACTATACTTAGAGGAAAACTGAGGTCAACCAAAATGACAATGATCCAGGATACAACATGTGCCAAACCCCATAGGAACAATGCAAATTTTCTCCAACAAATAAAAACTGTATACTCATTGTCACTATAAATGATCAGGGATATAGTCATTTCTTACCTGTGCACCTGTTAGAAATGTTACTGACAAGAAGGGTTATGGATAATCTCATGTTATTCTATATATAGGAGGGACAGATATTTTATTCTAAGATGTTGACTCACAGCACCACTAAACTGGATACAAGAAATTCTCCACTTGATGACATTTTTGTCTTCTAGGGACAACTTAACCTGTCTCAGATATATAGAAGGAAAAATAACTTTCCTTAAAACTGGTATGTACACATCAAAGAATGAAACTAGTCCCTTAAGTCTCACTCTCTACAAGAATGAATTCAAATTATTGTCTCTTGTGCACCTAGACAGATTCCAAAACATTGGTAATTATGAATAGTGCTGAAATAAAAGTGGGTGTGCAGATGTTGTTCTTGTATGTTGATTTACATGACTTTGGATCTATGCCCCAAAATTGTGTAGCTGGGTCATTATGTAGAACTATTTTTAGTTTTAGTATTTTTTTGTTTTTTGGTGAGCCTCCATACTGATTTCCATAGTGGTGGCCCTTGTTTATATTCTGTGTGTATAGCTATCCTTTCTCTGCAACAAGAATTTTCTTTGCTTGTTTTCTTGATGATGCCATTCGGACAGGGGTGTGTGAGATGGAATCTCAGTTTAATGATAAGTGTTGTGTTGAAATTATGGGTAGGAATCTGTCTTGGTTGAGGTGGACAAGTGTGGATAAATATAAAACTTTTGAAGGGCTCATGTTAAGGGGTGAGGTTTTTTTCAAATGATTTACTATTTGTTAAGTGAAATTTAGGACAAAATAGATTTAGAGATTTTTTTTGTTGACTTAATAAAAAACAGACATGTGTGAACAAAGAAATGGATGCCAATTGTGGCTCTCCTGTGTAGGCAATCTTGGTCATCTCATCAGAGGAGGGACACTGGAAAGACTTCATTGCATGAGGTCCTCTGTGTGTGGTAAATATGTGTGGATTTTGGAAATAATTTTTATGTAATTTTTTTATTTCATATCGTTTAATAGCTATAGCTATAGAATGTTACATTTTAACTACAAGTAATGTACATAAAAAAACTTTAAAATGAACCTGAGTATCACATCTATCTCAGTACATGCAAGAAAGCTGAAGGAAAAGAGGAGGTGGGGCTCAAGTGATAGAGCATCTGCCTTGCAGGGGCAAACCCTGGAGTTCAAACCCCAGTCCCACCAAAAACAAAACAAGCAAACAGCAAAGGGAGAGAGAAATACCAATAGCCAATAATCTTTATTCATTTAACCTCTAATTGAAGTTTATGATATCAAAGTTTTGGGTTTAAAAGTATTTGCTAACTTAAGCAAACCTAAATCATATTTTTGCTGAAGACTTAAGTAAGAGAACCTAGGTAAACAATTTGTAATTTTGTTTGCAAATTAAGCTCTAAAAAGTCGATGAAAAAAACTGAAAAATATTCATGTTTTTCAAAAGGATGAAGGCATTAGTGACCTGAGGCTTGACAGACTTAGACGCTTGGTGTTAGGAGTATGACAAGGTTACAAGAAAAGAGAGTTGGAGATAAGGAATTTGTATTTTAGCTTCTTCTGTCAATAATGGCAAGCACAAAAGGGATCCTGGGGGTAGGTTTCAGTCATGAGAGTTAGATTCTGGGGACTGTAAATGTGCTGTTTGGGACTTTTTTCAGAAATATGTCAGTGCATCATTTGTTCAGATTATTTCCAACTTGTGTGGAATTGAGGGGTTTGAGTAAAGGGAGAAAACCCTTTGAAATACCAGCACAGTTGCCAGTAATGTTCCTTGCAGCTTAAGAATGAGGAAAGTGCCTAAAGGTGTTTTGGATAAAAAATGTGCTACTTATAAACCCCAAAGTCTTCTGAGCATTACCCATGTGCTGCAGGGCTTCCACTCTTTCTCAGAGGGAAATTTTCCTTTTTAGTTTGAAATTAATGCAATAACTGCTTCATCAAACTTATAGGTTCCATTCAGATTCCTTGGCTTGACCCATCTCAACCACTGATAAAATATTTAGAATCTAATGGAGGCTTATCATTAGAACTCTCAGATGAAACTCTCATTTTCTAAAAGACAGATTCTTATAAACAGTGTAAAGGTGGCTGACGAAAAATGTATATTTAAAACTCATCATAAAGCAGAGGAGAAGACAGACATATAGACACACAAAGAAAACAAGAAAAGCAAAGCAAACTTCAAAAGCAAGCTGATGTCCTGCCTCCTAAGTGATGCTCTTTCCTGGTGATACAAGAGCTGCACTCCCTCCTGGCTGATTCACCTAAGCTTCTGTCACTGGAAGCTTATATTGAGGAGGACTTTGATACAGGAAAAATCCTCAATTCATTATTCATGATTTTTATAGTTATTGAATGTGTCTTAGAAAATAATTTAAAGACAATTCACAAGGAAAAAGACTGGCCAAAGAACACAGTATACAAGTAAGGCAAAGCAGGGAAATGTTTGCAAAGCAGGATGGAGTACAGGTGTTGGAGACACAAGCAGCAGTCTTCCACCAAGGCTATTTATATTAGCTAAATGTGTTTATGGAGTTAGACTTAAAACCTTTTCAAAAAAGTGATTCCTTTCCTTTGTTAGATACCTTGTAACTTTTAATCATTTTGAAATTATAATCTTTTAATGGTATTAGCCAAGCATGGAGACATTGGATTTGCTGTGAACATACCAAACTAGAGTCTTGTGAAATGTGTGCCTGTTTTGTTATTTTATTGCATGGTTTCTTTTTTGATCAAAAGAATTGGTGTGATAAGTATTCATAGTTACTAGGGTACAGGAATCATCTGAGACAAGTCAGAGGAACTGTAGAAATATTGGGTTATTTTTACTACATATTGTAAATTGGAAGAGGGGTGTGATAGAAGGAATGATTTCATAAAGATCATTTAATTCAAAATCTACAATTATAGATGTAGCCTCTGATTATGTGTTCCTTTGGTGCCCATGCCAAGTACCCTTATATTACCCTGTAAGTATAATAAAGCCATATAATCAGTTTATCACCCACCTCATTATTAGGAATATTGTGTTCTGTTGTAGTGAACCTGAAAAAACACATAGATAAATGCCTTTTGCAATACATTTACTCTTCAAGATTCTTATCAAATTGACACTCTCAAAGTACCTCTTAAGGGATACTTGAACTTTACCTGGATATGTGGATTACTTTGTGGCTAACAGTATCATCAGGACAGGCCATCCTCTTTTTACCTGACATGTACAAAAAATTCTGGGTTTATTTCTGTGCTACTATGACCAGAGATTGACAATGGAAAATGATATTATTATTCCCTCAATATTTTCAGGTTCAAAATAAATTTTCTCTTCTCTATTAAATATTTAAAACCATGGTCACTGAAATTGCTAAAGGTTCTATTCTTTTTTACCTGAGCCAGTGAATCTAAACCATACTGACAAAAGATGGTACAAATACTGTCATGACTTGACTTATTTTTTAAGAGCAGATGTTCTGTACTGTTTAGGCCTGCACTAACCCGCCATGTTATATTGTGATTTTTTGAATGTCTCCCCAAAATTAACAATTTTGTGCATATCTATAACTGACTGTTTTTGTGGTATTTACCTACCTGTATTCACATACCTATGTTTTAGTTATACTTAATCAATAATGTTTTTGGTTCACCCTGTTGTCTTTCTGAGAAACTAAGAAAAGATAAGTGTGTTTCATGATATCTGTTGGTCTACCAGGACACCTATCTATTTCTTTGACCACTACCATAGATGAAGTATACTTTAACTCTACCTGGATAGTTAGATTAATTCTAAGTGACCTCTATTGTTAGAAGACTCAATACTTTCTTAACTAAGAATCTGTAAAATATCCTATGCTTAAAACCATTCTCAAGATAAATAAAAATGACAGAGAAACATGAAACAACCAATGCCTCAAGCAAACTCAGTTTTAACATGAATTTTTCAATCATGTAAAAACTGAAACTCAGGTTCATTGTAATTGCTAAGAAAACTCATGCCTTACTGAGGACCAGGAACAAAAGTATAGTGACAAAACTGTTCAAGGGCACAGTTTTCATTTATCTATATATATGAGGATCATATTTAGGCTGAAAACAGCACTATCATAGATACGAAGGATGATCAACTTGATGATCATTTATGGCTAACTGGGATGTATTCACATGTCTCAAAAAACATGTTATGTAACTTTTATGTGGCACATGTCATTCCCAAGGTCATTGTATCATTACAGCATCCAGACATAACACTTCTAGATTTGTAGATTCCCAAGGACCGAGACTTGGAAGAGAATCCTTCCTCTCTTGAGAGTTAAGCTGTAATTTTTTCCTGTCCCAGATAACTCCAAAGCCACTTGGCTCACCTTTTAACATTTAATATTATGTGAAGTGCCTAATATACATTATCTGTATCAAAGATGCAATACCACAATGCTTGGTAATATTCTTATATGTGTCATTTTGACTGCTTGATCATCAGTAAGAGAGGGAAATATAATAGTGTTGAAAACATTCTGAAGATGTACATATGAGAGTAAGAAGTGTTCCAACCAGTACACAACCTAAAACATTGTAAGAAACATGTGTAAAAACATAGCAACACTCTGGAATACAACATCCTCACTCACCTGCATGTTTAAAATCAGTGTATCTAAACTGTCATGTGTACAGTCTGTGACTTCAAAGCAATGTAGCAGGACTCTGTCAATAGTTCTTTAAGTCACTGTGCTTTCATGAAGGGAATGTACAGAAAGAAAACAAACAATTTTGTGTTTCAAGAAACAGCTTGCCCTACTAGGATACCTGCCACTTCAATTGCCCATGACCCTTATTGAAGGACATGTAATTGTATAAAGGAGTTTCATTGTGAAATTTATATACATGTATATAATGGAGATTGATCAAATTCACCCTGTGTATATTTCTCTTCTTTAACTCTGTTCTCTCCATCTTTAAAGCTTTGTGGTATCATTATACTATTTAATTATATAATATACTATTTTCTTATATATATATATTAAATATGTGACTGATTTTAAATATGTGATATCATATCATTAATATATATAAATATGTAAGAAAATATATGTTTTATTTAGGTTTTTTATCATCTAGCCTCAATTGCCTTCCCCTTTCTAGTCTTCAGGACCTGCCTGTTCTTCCCAATATTTCCCTATTTGTAACCATGTTATATATATATTTCTAAGTCAACGTGTCCTACATGAGTGAAAATATGCCATATATCTCTTTGCATTTAGTGTTTGAGTTTTAGCATGATTTTTATTCAGAGATAAAGATGGCCATGTATTGATGAAAACAGAGACCTGAATCATGCTGCCACAAGCCATGGACTGCTACAAACTAGAAGACCAAGAAAAGATTCTCTTCTAGAGCTTTTTGAGGATTCCCCTGACTTTATTTTCCTTCCTTGAAGAAGGAACTGTTTTTCATGAACTGTTTCTCAGAATTAAGTGTCCCTGCTCCAAATAGTTCATGTTCCCCTGTGTAAGAACATGTGTCTTACCCTCAAGTGGTTGCCCACCAATGGGCTTCGAGGTCATATCAGTAACTTAGTCAGGAATGTGTTTGAAACTATCTCTGCCTGACCAATTATCCTCATCCTCATGCTAGAGACATGAGAAATTTCAAATTCTGTCATTCTGAACACACTGTCAACCAGAGTTGAAGAGAGCAGCTGGTTTATTCAACAAGGTATAATGTTATGAATTCCCCCCACCAGAATCTTACCATCTTAGAAGTAGGAATTGTATCTCTCTCAGAGTTGGCCAAGATTTCTGCTAGTCCCATCAGCAACAGAGATGCCGCCATCCATCCTAAACCCACTCTTTCTGACATTAAGGATAGCTTTATCAGAGAAGGACTGAAGATGAGACAACTTTTGACTCTTCATGGACAGGCAAGAGTCTGCTTTAGTTATAACTGAAAAACTGGATGTCTGACATCACAACCAGCTTCATGCTACCTGTAGAACCAATCAGCTACCAGAATACAGCTGCCTGCAGCCAATCAATACCTGCCACATTTTCCCTGTACCCATAACTCTTCAGTGTGTGATATTTGTTGCTATGCAACAATTTTAAAGCCATATATGTAATTTTAAACATGTCCTGTTTATAAAATTTACTTTCACTAGTGAAAATTTGTTCCAGCCTGTCCCCTTAATTACTGAATGGCACAACTTCTAATACATTTTTTTTTAGAAAGGACATTGCTGTTTTCCTTGCAAAATCATCTTGTATCACAGACCAGCCTCAAACTCATGATCCTCCTGCCTTGCTCTTTCTTATTCTGGCCTTAAACCAATGATGCTTCTCTCCTACCTTTGCTGGAATTTCAGATCCTCAACACAGAAAACTCATAGTCACTTCTTTAGACATTTATTGATTCAAAATTCAGTTATTCAAAAATTTTTGAAGTACATAAGTGTTCAACAGTAGCATAGAGGTGGTGTCGTTTACAGGGCCTGGGAGTTGGGAGTACAATGTGGTAACTACTCAGAGAAATTATATTCCTTGATCAAGCCATGAAAACTGGTATCATTTGGGAAGAAATGGCAAAACACTCACCTTGAAATCTATCATTCTCTAGTTGCATCTGGCCACAGTCTTTTGGAATTTTTTTATAAACTTGTAATTTTCCAATTAATTCATCAAATGCACTATAGATATAAATAAATGATATTGCATAGGTGAATTTATCCATAAATCTAAACTGAATGACTAAGGACTAAAATATTTTCAAGGCTTTGTGCACATATCAAAAAAGTATGAAACTTGGGCTTAATATCTATGGGGAAAACATGAATAAAACTCTAAATTTTTTATATACCCTTATATGGTCAACTCTGAACTTAAGATTCTAGCAAATGTGTAAAAATACAATTAAAGAATTTCATATTACACTAAAAATCTGTTTTTCTTTATCATACATCTAATTTTGCATTTATTAATTTAAAAGCTTTTTATGGTTAATAAACAATCAAGTTATTGAGAAAACAGGATTTTTTAAAGTGTTTTTTTGTTTGAATGATCACAAGTATGTTACATACAATATTATTTTAGGTAAACTTGGCAAAGACAATAAAACATTAAAAAGACCTTGAATGGCAGAATAATCTCAGTACAAGAAGGAAAGCTAAAAGGACAGAGAATAAACCAAAAGCCAATGATCTTTGTATGTTAACCTTGTAATTATATTTTATGTTACAAAAGGCATGTGTTTAGAAATATTTCTTAAGTGAAGCAAATTTAAGGTAAAAATATTCCCTAATGACCTAATAAAAGAAACTAGTAAGGCAAAATAGTAGACTGGAGAGTCCTCATGTGAGGTTAAAAGAAAAAGGTGGTTTGTGACTTGTATTTTGACAGACTTACAGGCATGGCATTAGGTGGACTGAAGGTATCAAGAATACAAGGGGAGGGTGATGGGGATAAAAGAAGCTGTTAATGTGGTCCTTCTATGGTGGGGATAGTGAAAGGGATTCTAAGGGTGAGTTTCCACCATGGGAGTTAGATGTTTGGGGATTGTTTTTTCAGAAATGGATTAGATACCCCATCTTACACATGTCATACTGCCTCAGAGCCAAGGATAGTTGAGTGGTTCAAGAAAAAAAAAAGTGTGCCTTAACTTACACTTTCTAGAGGAGCTGGGAATGTTTTTTTGATCCTGGAAACAAGGTCTGTTCATACCAGGGGCTTTGGATCCCAAGGGTGCTATTCCTGGAGGCTGGCTTCTTTCTCCTGAGCCTTTTTCCAAGTACCACAGGGTGTCCACTGAATCTCAGAATGAAATCTTTATTTTTTGCATGAAAAATACAGTAGCTGTGGTGACAGACTAAGCAGCTTTGTAGGTGCTATCTGCTTTGACTTGGCTAATCTCACCAAGGGATATAGTATTTAGTATCTAATGGGGGCTTATCTTTAGAGTTCCCATGCAAAGTCCTCATTTTCTAAAAGGTGGATTGTCAAAAAGGAAATAAAGAATGTGTGAAATGTGTGAATCTGAAAGTACATTCATAAAATTTCATAAGACAGAGTAGGAGAGAGAGAGAAATATCCATACAGTCATGCATTGACCACGCTCATGGATATTGAAACTCAGATGGCTTGCTCTGCACGTCAACCTCATTATTAACTACCTAGCTCTTAGCAATGCTTGGTCAAAAATCTTTTAGTGAATGCTCTGTTCTCTTTCAGAGAACCACTGAGGAATCTTGCACAGATGGGTTTCAAGATATAATTTCTTCTACTGGATATCTATTTCTTTGAATACCACCATTGTTGACAAATCTTCCCTACAACTCTACCTGGATGCGTGAATGAATTTGACATGAACACTTGAGTCTGTAGATTCTATTCATTCTGGAAAGTGCCTTAAATATTTTTGTAATTACAAGAAGGCTCAAGACTTACCAAAATGAAAATGAAAATTGACACAGCCACCTATACAACAAACATGATCAATAGGAAATTTCTCTTCCAAACAATTGTGCAATCATAGTCATTTCAATTGCTAAGGGATCTGTCATTCTTATCTGAGTATCTGTAATAATAGTGTAGAGATTAGAAAGCTTGTAATAATCATAATATTTAAGTCTATGTATGAAGGTCAGAATTCCTAGGGTAGAGTGTTTTTATACAGCAGCTCTAACCTGGCCAGCAATGCTCCAACTCGATGAGTGTCTTAGTAGGGTTATTGACCTGTGTCAGGCAATGGTATCTGGGGACACCTGTGTTCTACTCATAGTTCCCATGGCCTCTGTGTCTTTAGAAAACCGAAATGCATTATGTGGAATCTTTCAGATGTCAAAGGCCAAGTGGTATAAGAGAACTTTTTCTCTCTTAAGGTTGTATCTGCCAATATTCCTTAACACATATCTCTTTGATGAATGCTTTGAAAGGACCTGGATCACTCTATGTTTCTAAAATTTTTGCAACTCAAATATTAAGTATTTGTTAGCAGAGTTACAATCATATTAGGCATAGTACTATTGTGATAGGCATATCCATTTGTCACCATATCATGTGAAGTAGAGGTAAAGGTGCTGTTGACCAAAACTTGTCTAAGATGTGATTCTGAGAATAAGAATATCTTAGTGATTGACTGTAACATTCCCTCAAGGTTTTACACTACTTGAGATCTTACAAAAACCATGAAATATATATGGAATGCTACATGAGGCACAACCTCCTCAGCTACCTGTACATTTAAGATCAGTTTGCCTTTACTGTCGCAAAGTTAGAGTGTCACTATGAAGTAATTTCCAATGCTACAGCAACAATCCTTTAAGGGACATGTTGTCTTCATTCATAGAAAATTAAAAAGAAAAGATACAAAACTGTATTTCCAAATATAGCTCACTTCCTTAGGACACTCTCCCCATCCATTCATAAGGCCATTATTATAGACTAGTGAAAATCTTCCTAGATTCATGGATTACTTTATAGTTACTAGAATTTTTAGAGGCATCCATTTTTCCAAGCTGAAACCATGGAAAATTCTTCATCTTCCTCCTGTGTTATCAGGTCAATTACCATGACAATGAAACAGTATAGCATAAAATTTCCAGTAGTCCAAGCTTCAACTGTGAATAGTTTTATTGCAATAGAAAATGTACCAAGACATATTCACTAACATTTTGAATGATCTCTTGGTTTCATATGTCTGCATGTGCAACAAGAAAAGAGGAGTTAGGAACTCACTCATCTTCCAATTATTAGATGATGATAACACATTTTATGCTGTGATATATTGTCATATTAGTATTTATCTTTGTAGGAGAATTTTAGTCTTGAAGATCTCTTTGAGTCACTGTGAGGACTTCACCTGCCTCTGAAAAAACATATCATTCAAAGTCAATATGGTATTTTTCTTATTTTACTTATTAATTTGAAAATTGCCAGGTCATTTTATCAATTTAGAATCTGTCATCACCATCCGTATACTTGAAGAGGTCCATGGACCAAGGTTTATAATCAAACTCTTCTTGTCTACAAAGGAAACCTACAAACATTCTAGCATCAATACCAAAGTGAAGTACAGAATGTGAATTACTTTAATACTTCTGTTTTTATGATTTCAAGCATTAAATTGACATTGTCTCTCAGGAAGCACATGATAAAATTTGATGCTTTCTAGAAATGCTGGGGAGATATTATTGAATGAAAGCATGCATCACAAGAAAAGTTGAGGAAATAGAAGAGTCTGCTAATGAATTATTAAATAGACCTCAAAATAGAAAGATTTAATATTTGAATGCAGCATCAACTCACCCCTATACACTAGCCTTGATGATAACAAATAGCTTCAACAAACATGGTGACACCAGTTTAGGCAAAGCCTTCTCACTTACTTGGATATTGAAGATGATCACTTTATCACTAAATTATTTATCAGTGTATCAGCCTGATCATTCACCTGGTTATCAGCAAGCTTCTGTCAAGAAACTATTGCAGGTTTTTGAGTTTTCTTGTAGGGAACCTGAGAAATGTATGCTTGAGCTCATCACATATGTTATTTTTCTTCAAATTTACCTGCTAATTGATGTCTACAAAATCATTTCTAAGAGACCCCTGAACTATACACAGGTACATGTATAAATTTAACTTAATTGTCAATTTTTGTAAATACTCTTCATCTTGTCTATGTGCCTGAAAATATCCTATTTTAACAAAAAGGTTCAGGATCAACAAAGTGATGATGAACCACAGCACAAGAAATGACACAGCATGCATAGGATCAAGGTAAATTTTCTCCATCAAATAACAAGTGTGTATGCATGGTCAACACAATTGCTAAGAGATCTGTTGTTTCTTTCATGAGTACTTGTAACAAATATTTACTGACAAGAACATTATTACCATTATATTTAACTATATATGAAGGTCAGATATCCTACACTGTAATTTTGACTGGCAGCAGCACTAACGTGGATACTGGCAATATTCTAATTAATGACAGTTTTGTCTCACAGGAACATCCTGACCTGTCTCACAAAGAGAGATCAAGAAAATACCTTGTCTCCCACTGAATTCATAAGATCATTTTGTCATTACAGGATACTGCTACATTATCAGGAAACTTTCAAAGGCACAATACAAGGCATGTCAGAGTACCCTTCCTTTCTTGACACAGTATCTGCTAATATTTCCCTATCACTGTCTGTTTAATGAACTCTATTTGAAGTACATGAATCACTCCTTATGGCTCTAAAATTAGAAGTATAAAATTCCCATTACTTGATATGAACATTGATAATTGTCATCACATTTTGTATAATAGTATGGAAATATGCTATTGCCCTAACATCCCTCAGATGTGCATTTTAAAATGAGGACTTAATAACAGACTGTGTCATCCCCTCAATCTTATACTATATGTGACAATTCTAAGTGTGAAAATAAACCATGTCAAGTAGGCACCACTGTCTCAGACCTGCAATTCTAGCCACTTGGTGGGGCAGAGAGTAGGTTCAAGACCAGCCAATGCAAAAAGGGAGACCCTGTCTCAGAAGAAATACCCAACAAAAAAGAGCTGGAGTGGCTCCAGTAGTAGAGTACTTGCCTAACAAGTACAAACATATGCAAACATGTCTCAGGGTACAACTGTTCTTCATTCTTACACCCACAATAACATTGTTAAGGGACACTCGACCTCTACATGGATACCTGCATCATTTTGAGATTGATGGTATCAGCAAGAAGAAACAAAGGTGTCACTTTCTTGTCTGGACACTTGAGAAATACTCTGTGATTATTGGTTGGCTGAGGGGACCACAGTAATACCAAAGAAGCACCATATAATCATTCCATCATGTGTTCAAAATCAAAATTGACCTTTGGTCAACACAACTACCAAAGACACTGTCAGTTTTAACCTGAGCCACAAGAACCAAAATAATGTAATGAGAAGGTTTAAAGCTACAAACACAACTAATCTGTGTTTTTATTTGGCAGAAGTTTTGTTTTGTGCTTTAGGTCCACACCAGAATATACCTGCATATAAACTGTGCCTCATTTCAAGAACTTATGGGCTCATTGTTATGTTGGACGTCTTTCTGTAAAACACATCATTTCACACTGATTTTGTGTATACCTCTTTTACCTGTGTTCAACATGATGATCCCTAAATATCATCAGTATAGTCCAGAGTCTAAATTGTTTGTTTTGTTTCAGGAGTATAGCCAACTGAACATAGGAAATAAATTTGTCTAGGTTAGACTAAAAGTAGTAGTTATAGCTTTGAACTCATGTATAATTTTTAAGCATTTTTGTAGTATAATTTGACCCAGGCTTTATGTGTAATTACACTTGCTATACAAGAAATAACATGTATTTGTATTTTCTTTTTTTTATATATGTATTTTAAGGAGACATATTTTATTTGGTTTTGGATGGCACAAATCTTTACTGTGGGTTGTTTTAGTAAGGAAAAACTTTATTATGAAAGGGTAAAAGAGCAAAGGCTTATTAGCTGGTGGTGATATGGGAGATGGTATCAAAATTATGGGGAAGAAATCAGTGGTCAAATTTGGATGAAGTTGTCTTTGAACTTGGTACAGAGTGGGTGGTTGAAATAGAGGGGTCATTGCTGGAGTAGGGTTTATCTTTTGTTTTTGTAGTTGTTAGCTATAGCTGTGGTGGAAGAGGCCTTTTAGGGGCTTTTTTGTGTGTGTGGTACCAGAGATCATCCCCAGGACTGTGTGCATGATACGCAAGCAGGTAAACACTTGAAGCCATCTACCAAATTTTTTTTAAATTTTGTTTTTCAGTTAGGTTCTCCCTAACTTTGTTCAGTTGGCTTCAAATTTGTCATTCTCTTGCTTCTATCTCCAGAGTGTTTGGTATTACCATTTATGTCCAATGAAGTTTTTTAATGCCTTTCAGAAAATCAACTTTGGTTCACTATTAAAATGTGGATAATGGCATAGAAGAATTTTAATTTTTTTTGACTTTAGAGTTTTGATGTAATGTTCTCGATAATGTACATGTATAATTTCAGATCTTTGGGAAATTTTATTTCCCAATCATGCTATATTGTTGGAGAGGATTAACATTGAAAATTATTTTATATTTAAATTTCTGAAAATATTTTTAAGCGAGTAGTCTTAGGAATGTTAATGAGGTCACATTTCTTTTCTAATTTTGTTGTTTGAGTTTGAAGGAAAAGGAAGAAAGAAGAAAGGTTATAGAAGACTCCATTTTACTGGGTAGGTAGATTCATTGTGCTTTGACAAGAGGACGTCTTAACATTATAAGAGACTTTAGTAAATTTGTTAGAGTTTGGTGAGGGTGTGTACATTCTGACCAGAAGCACGACAAAACAGATTTATTTTTGAAGCCATTTGGAACACCTCTTTAATCAGAAGTCTAGCAAAAAAGGCACCTTGAGACATAAAGTGAAAGCTATCATGGTAAACAGGGAAAAAGATTTAAAATATATAAAAAATAGCATATTTTAATGTTAACACAGAGATTTTTAAGAACAAATTTTTAGAGAGAATGGATCTCTAGCAATAATTTAAAGAGATTTATAGAAATAGTTTTAGTTAGATAAACCTTTTTTGAGTTAATTTAGTGATACAGGTCTTTAAATGAAAGTTGGTAATTCACCTCCTCTAGATGAAGGAAATATGTGGGAAGTTCTGCATTTTATGATGGTAAGTAACTTTTTGGTTGCTGAAATTTCTCATATTCTGCTATCTTGGCTATGGTGAAGAGGATTTAATAAATATATATCTAATTAAATGGAACTTTTGACAGCTGACAGTTTTTTCAGAATATATAACTTTTGCTAAACTTTAAGAGAAAATAGCTTTTGTAATTTTTATCATGTTATGAAAAAGAAATGTGAGGTTAACATGATGGATACTATGGGTGGCCCTCATTTGTAGGGTCTCTTGGTTATCACATCAGAGGTAAAACAGGGGAAGAACTCCCATTGCATTAAATCCACTATGTTTCATAAATGTTGTCTAGATTTTGCAAAAAAATTTTATATGTATTTTGGTTTCATATGAGGTTAAGAGCTATAGTATGGTATATTTTAGCTAAGACTGAAAAAGTTAGCAAAGTTATAAAATTAACCTTGACACTATAGTTATTTCAATACAAGCAAGAAACCAAAGGGAGACAGAATAAAACAAGAGCCAACAATCTTTATAGTCAACCCTGTAATTATAGTTCATGATACAAAGGAAAGTGTTGAGAAGTTTTCCTAGATTAAGCAAACCTAAGGCAAACTATACCTAAAGTCACTAAGAAAAGATCATAGCTAGGCAATTTGTAATTTTGATTTTGAAATAAGCTTGAAAAATAAAATGGAAGTCAATTCTAGACTTGACTCATTTGTTGCAAAAAGAATAAACAGCTTTGCGTTCTGTGCTTTGACAGATCTAAAGACTCGGTGTTAAGGGGAGTTATTGGGAGAAAATAAGTGGAGAGAGGTGGAGATAAAGAAGCTGTTAATATTGTAGCTTCTTGCCATCTGAACCAGTGAGTGCTAAAGGGATCCTAAGGTTTGCTTTCCATTATGGGAATTAGATGTGTGGGATGAGTAAACTTGCTGTTTGTGGATTTGTTTTCTTTTCAGAAATGTGTAAGAGATTATCTAATGCACCTAGGATTGTCACTAATTATTGGTAACTGCCAAGGTGTGGGAAGAAAATTCCTCTGTATACATCTGTGGAAGAGCTGGATTTTTCTTTACATACTAGGAATGAGGCATGGGCCTCAAAGGGAGTTTGCTTCAAATGTGTGCTTTATATAAAGGCTGTCTTCTAATGCACATTACCTCAAGAGCTGCATGAGCTCCATGGGGATCAGAAGGAACAAGTTAATGTAACACCAGTTAATGTAACACCTCCACACCTATTGGGATATTTAAGATGAGATTGTCTACACTGTCATTTATGCAGCTTGCCATTTGCCTTATAACAACCAATAATCATCTAGGGTTCATTGTGTTGTCATGAGTGGAATGAACAAAACACATAAAACTGGTTTCAGATTACATTTTCTTCTACCAGGATACTTACCCCTTCTCTTGCCTGTGCCCAATATAAAGTGACACTTAAACTCACCTAAAATCATAGATTTCTTCACAGTAACAGACTTTCAGGTGTGCCTATCATTTCTAGCCCAGGAACAAGGATAATATATTAAGCTCCCTCCAGTATCAGCAGGTCAACAACAATGATAATGAACCAGGGTACCATAACTAACTCAGTATTCAAAGGTTCAAAAAAAATTTGCTGCTCAGAGAAAAACTAAATCTCATATTCATTCAAATTGCTAAGTGCACTAAGGATTCCTATCACAGCACCTGCATCAAAATGATGTTAAAAGAAAGGTTAGGAACAAGTCATTCTTTAGCACTACAGAAGGTCATAACATCTTGTGCTGTGAGTTAGGCTCATATCACTGCTTAACTGTTTAGAAGGAATTTTACTGATGAGTATTCTGAATGTTAATCCTTTATCTGATGAATATCTGTGAGAAAATTCTCCCATTTGTGTATTGTCTCTTGATTTTAGAAATTGTTTCTTTTGATGTGCAAAAGCTTTTTAGTTTGATGCAACCATATTTTCAATTTTTGCTCTTATTTCCTAGGCAATTGTAGTCATGTTTAGAAAATAATTGTGTATTCCAAAATATTTCAGTGTTTTCCCTGCAGTAGTTTCTAATTTGGAGATCTGTCATTAAGATCTTTGATCCATTTTAAATAAATTTTGGTCAAGGGTGAAATGTAGGAGATGAATTTCATTCTCCTATGTGTACATAGCCAGTTTTGTGAGAAGTTATTTTTATAAAAGTTGGGACTGTTTTTAGATTAACATTTATGATTAATGTAATTTTCCTGTTTTAATCTTTTCTTGATTTTTAAATTTGTATTTTGTTTGTTCAAATACCTCAAAAGTAAGTTATTAATTTTAAGTGAGTTTCAGTTTTGAGTGGCACTTTCTGTAATTTGTTATGTAGTTTGTGAAGAAAAGGATAAGGAGTGAAAGAAAGGAAAAGGGAGACCTTTTTTGGAAATATATCTTAATTAGGAGACTCAAAACATGGTTCCTTGATAAAGGAATGTCATTAATGTTTTCAGTTAGTAACTTTGATACAATCTAGTGAGGAAGCATCCCTGCAGTTGGGAAGTGTGATACCACAGGTTTATTCTGACTCTATTTTTTAGTCAGGAGTCTAAAAAAAGGCACATTGAGACTGATTGTGAGGGTTATGATCATAAATAAATAGTAAGAGGGATTTGAAATTTATGACAAGTGGTCTTTCAGGCTATTACAACCTAGATTTTTAGTAATTAATATGTAGAGGGTATTTAGTTTCTAATAGTAGTCTACCTAAGGAAATAGCAATTTTTTAAATTAATTACATAATATTTTTTAGAGTTAATTAAGGAGGCTGATCTTTGGCTGAAGAGTTGGCAACTCACCAAATTTTCCATAGAAAGGACAGGAAATGGGAGATTCTGCTTTTTATGATGGTAAGTATTTGTGTTAAAATTAGTGATAATCAGCTGTCTTGCTATAGTTGAGAGAATTGAATAAGTACATAGCCTTTGAAATAATTATTTCATGAGTTGAAGTGTTTTCTTCAGAATAGTTAATATTTGTTAAGTAACATTTAAGAGGAAATTGATTTTGTAATTTTTCATCATATTAATAAGAAAAGAAATGTCTAATGGAAGCAATGGTTACAATGTATGTCCTTATTTTTAGACAATCTTGGTTTGAGCAGAAGAAGGTCAGGAGATCCAACCCCAAGAGATTCTCTATGTTCTGTGAACATTGTTTAGGTTTTGCATAGAAATTTTACATAATTTTTGGATTTATATGAATTTAGGAGATAGAAAATGTAATATGTTAGCTGAAACTGGCTAAGATTACAAAACTTTTGAATGACCTTGAATGGATGAATATTTCAATCCAAACCAGAAAGCAGAGGGAGAGAGGACATACCAAGAGCCAACAACCTTTATATGCTAACCCTATACTTATAGTTTATGATACAAAAAACTTGCTTTTTAAAGTTTTCCCGTACAACAAATCTAAAGCAAAAATATGACTGGAACTCACTAATAAAAGAATCTAGGTAGGAAATTTATAATTATATTTCAAAGTAAGCTCTTAAAATAATGTGAAATTAAACTAGAGAATCTAATACATAATAAAGAGAAGAAAGGTGTCAGTGGCAGGTATTAGGTGGAGTGACTGCACAAATATGGGGGATGGAAGTGGAGATTAAGTTAATAATATTTTAGCTTCTTGCTATAAATAAGGGCAAAAAAGGATGCTAAAAGTAGAATTCTGCTATGCAAGTTAGAAATCTGGTGTCTGTAATTTGCTATTTCTTTTTGCATAAATTTCATATCTTTTCTCATTTGACTCAAATACTCTAGTCTGTATGGACACAAGTGGCTCAGATATGAGGAGACAAGCCCTTTCTGTATGACTTCAATAAGCTGAGAATATTCCTTGCAGCCCAGCAAAGAGGCTCCTGCCTAAAACCAGTTTCAGATCAAGTGAGTGCTGCTTATGAAGGTTGACATTTCATGGACACTACACCAAGACCTACATGGACTCTACTGGCAATCAGAAAGAATACAGCAATGTCACCTGAGGCACCACCTCCTGACCTACCAGATTATTAAAGATCAGACCATCTGCACTGTCTTGTGTGCGATCGCCATTCACTTTGTAATAACCAAGGTTTTGTCAACAATACTCCAAATTTTACTGCTTTCTCATAACTGAAAAGGAAAAAAATACAAAACTGTGTTTCAGGGTACAGCTTGGCCTATCAGGACACTTCTCCTTCCATTGTCAAAGAACACTGTGAAAAGATATTAAACTCTACCTAGAGTCATGGATCACTTTAGAGTTGGCAGAACTTCAAGTTGTCTATCATTTCTAGACTAGTAAAAAGGAAAATACCTTAAGCTTCCTCTATTGTGGGCAGGACAACAAAATAATAATTAACCAGAGTACCATAATTACTCAGTATTAAAAAATTCAATATATATTTGCTGACCAGAGTAAAACTAAAAGTGCATCTTCATTAGAATCGCTAAGTATTAAGGACTATTATCAAAGCACATGCATCAAAAGTCACATCATGATTTACTCATACGTGAAATTTAGATGTAAAAGATCAATGTGTATATAAGTACAAACATGACCACATATGTTTGCATATATATGGGTGTGTAGGTAGATACATATAGATAGGTAGATAGATAGATAGGTAGATAGATAACAGCAACAGAGAGAGAATGACAGACAACATGGCTGCAATATTGGGTCCATTAGAGGGGACTAGAATGAGGTAGAGGAGGAAAAATTAATGATAGAGAATGAGTAATATTGAAATCCACAGCATCTGTGCATGAAAATAGCATAATGAAATGCACTGAAAGCCCTTGAATATTAGGGGAGTAGGGCAATAGATAAAAATAAGTAATAGAGGGGATTAATCTGATTAAACTATAATATATACATATGTGAAATACCATGAAAAAAACCACTTAATCATTATACACTTAAATAATGAAGGAAAGAAAGGTAAATAAGGTCCTGTCTGTGGGAGATTACTAGAAGAAGGGTGTAGAGTAAAATGAAAGGGTGAATGAGGGTGAATATGGTTGAGGTATTTTTTATACATGTATGAAAATAGAAAAATGAAACGTTGAAATTGTAGAACTAAGGGGTAGGGTGGATAAGGAAGAAAAATACAGGACATGAATCTAATTAAGATGAACTGTAAGCACATGTAAATGTCACAAGAAAATGCATCTGCAAAACTGATACATGCTTATAAAAAAGTTTTTAAAAGCATGTTAATGTGCCTATATGAAATGGAACAATGATACCTCTTGCAACTATTTGAAATGAGGTAGGGAAGGGGTGAAGTTTGAGAGATAGTGGAGGTGATCTTACCAAAGTTACAATATAAGGCTACTTAGAATTGTCACAACAGTCCCACTCTATAAAATGAATATAATCTTATAAAAAATTTTAAAACATAAAAGCATGTCAAGATTTAGGAACACCCTCATTCCTTGGCTTTGTAGGTGAATGTGACATGTCCTGTACTGATTTGGGGGGTCAATACTGAAAAATTTAACTCCTGAAGATCTCTGTGAGTAAAGTTGGAGCATTTCCCTAACTCATAGAAAGACATCATGGAAAACAAAATTGTGATATGTGTCATTGGGCACATACTTTTGAAAATTCCCTAGGTCATTTTATCACTTCATGATCTTTTACAGGAAACTTGCAGAGATTCACCCACACATACTTGTAAGAGTACTTTTACACTCTTGAAAGGCACCCATAAAAGTTTAACCTCAACATCAAAGTGCTAGACAAAATAAAAATTACATGGAATCTTCTTATGCCTCTAGCTGTCTGAGCATCAAATTCACATTGCCTCTCAGTAAGCATACAATAATATATGATGCTTCCTAGAAATATCAGGGAGGTATTAGGACATGAAAAGGGTGCTACCTAAAAAAGCTTGTAGTAATAAAAGGGTGTTGTAAGGATTTATTAAATATATGTTAAAGTAGGAAGGTAATTAATGACTGAATGGTCTGTCACCTTGTGTCTGCACACCAATTGAGACAACACCAGGCAACCTGTAAGAAGACATATCAGGTTAGGTAAACCTCCTCACCAACAAGCATATTGAAGGTCAGATAGTCTAAACTGTAATATCACCATTTTATCACTCCCCTGGACATTAGCAAGCAACTTCCAAGAAATTTTTCTGTTGTTTTGAGTGGTCCTAAAGGTAACCTGAACTACAACAAGAAGAAATGTGTACAAATATTTTTCAGGATGCAATTAAGCTTCAAGGATCCCTGCACAGTAATGCCTACAAAAGTATTTTTAAGAGACCCTTGACCTCTAATTAGATGCTTGGATCAATTGGAGATTGATGGTATCAACAGGAGGAGCCATTTTTCCTTTTCCAGATAACTGAAAAAAGTCCCTGTGCTTTTTGCTGGGCTGACAAAACAACAGCAATGAAAAAGAAGCAGCAAGTTATCATTCCCTCAACATCCATGGCTTCAACATAAAACTGTATTCCAAGTGGAGGGTGCGCTTGGTGGCTGCGGCGGCCGGAGCTGCGGAGTTGGGAATCAAAACAAAGGGCCTAGGGGAGCGGGGGAAGGCGGCGGGGCAGAATGTGAGCAGAGGTGGGGCCAGCCAGCGGCTGAGGGTGGAAGAATGAAAGAAAAGAAAGATGAAAGAATATTGAACCACTTTGTATGGCTGTTTGATGGAAGAAAACGGAACTGAGAACCCCTGCAGTAGAACACTTGGATGGCTTCAATAAGATAATAATGCTAAGCCATGGCTTTGGAAATTCTCTTATTGCTTTTCCTGTCCTGAGCGGAAGCTGCCACTTAGTCTCCAAACGAAAGAGTACATGGAGAAAAAGAAAGTTGCTGTGGAATTGAAGGATGTACCATCTCCCCTTCATGCTGGCTCTAAACTTTTCCCAGCATTCCCACTTCCTGATATTCATTCTCTTCAGCAACCTAAAATACAGCTTTCAGCTGTCTCCAAAGGAAGCTGTTGTGCTCATTGCCCTAATGATCCCTCCACTTCGCCAATGCGTTTTGGTGGTGGTGGTGGTGGTGGTGGTGGTGGTGGTGGTGGTGGCAGCAGCAGCGGCAGTGCAAGGACTGGTAGCTTGATTCATGCAGGTGCATTCTTAGACTCACAAAACACCAGGACAATCACGTGTCAGGTCGGGTCAGGGTTTGCTTTCCAGTCTGCCTTTTCACTCCAGAATGCCTCAGCTAGGAACAACTTGGCAGGCATTGCAAGTGACTTTCCCACCATGTGTGTAGAGAGTAATCTATCTTCCTGCAAACACCTGCCCTGTTGTGGAAAAATCCATTTCCAGTTATGTCACAGTAACGTGCAAAAGCTGCATCAGTTTCCGACTCTCCAGGGCTGCACCTCTGCTGGCTTTCTCCCCTGTTCTGATTTCCCAAGCGGGGCTCCAGGGCATTTGGAAGAGCACCTTTCACAGTCGGAGCTGAAGCCTCACTTGTGCACCAATTCCTTGCACTTAAATGTGGTACCTCCGGTTTGTTTAAAGGGCTGACTTCACTCCGAAGACTAGCTAAAAAAGCCGGCAAGAAATAATATAATTGATGCTGCTAAAGTCTGGCCAAATAAACCACCTCCAAATACTCAACCTGCACCTCTTGCTATCCCTCTGTGTATTGGCTGTGGAACCAAAGGAAGGAGGAAGGAGACCACGTTGTTAATGGCGCCCAGTCTAGGCAAAACTGCTTCGAAATCTGGGTCACCAGAAGTTGCAATAGCTGGACAGTTGCTAGAAAACTTACCCCTCATTGGAGTTTTTTGGGATATTGAAAATT